>NC_080389.1:19442703-19575873 GCF_028751815.1 Salvia miltiorrhiza
TAATAATAATAATAATAATAATAATAATAATAATAATAATAATAATAATAATATAAGTTTACTATTGATTTTGAATCATATTAAAGTTTAGTAATCAATTTGATACAAATAACATAGTTTAGTAACACTTTATGAAATTAATCCTATGTCTTTTGAGCATGAAAAGATTTTATCTACGTCTATATCTATATAACATATAAAAGTACAATTCTAACATTAACATTTTCCCACCAACTTTTCTCGATCCTTTTTTCCTCTTTTTTTCTTTTTTGATCTTTTCTAAACATTATTAAATTTCAAATAAATATTTAAATTAATAAAAATAATAAATATATTATGATCTGTGCATCGCACGGGAGGATGTACTAGTTTTATTAGAAAACAAAGAAAAGTTGATAACCTTTGAAAACACAGGAGACGCTGACTAAAGATCGAGCCTTATCAAAATTTCTTCAAGAAAAATTTAGTGAAAAAAACTTTATAAGAGGAAAAACAAACAAACCAAAAAATAAGGGCGAAAAAATGAACGGTGCCTGACTAACATGGATCCAAATCTCAGCGCACCGGGATTTTGTAAAACATCGAGCAAGCCGCCCAACCCAAAAACCCCAACGTCAATATTATGAAGTAATAATACTAATGATTGGAGTATATATATAGTTACGGATAATCTAACTACTTTTAAAAAAAAATACATGATGTATAAATTAATGCAATCAGAATACAACAAAGTCAAATTGTATACGACTCTTATTTCATAGTATTACAGAAAAAGACGAAGAAAATTCTTATATATAATCGTAAAAATTAAAAATCAAGTAAATTTTAGAAAAAATAAATGCAAAACTTCAAAGTTTTAATCTCTCGATTCTGATGATAATTGTTAAATAACTGATATATAGTTGGGTATGTTGAGACAATATATTTAATTAGAGTAATTGGATGGGATTAACGAATCATAATTTAGGAAAGTGGTTATATTCTCTTCCATCAGAATTCATCATTAAGGGACTGAATTTGTTAAAGCATGACGTCTGAAATATTTGTACGAAATTTGGGAACAAGAGCTCTTGGGCCAAAAAAGTTATAGTATTTCGTACTACTCATTTTTTGTCCAAGTAGAATTTGAACTTAAGAATTAAACTCAGTCACTTAGTATAATAAATAGTTATTCGCATTCCATTAATTCAACAATAAGTACATTAGCATATAAAAACATACTTCTATCCGTTTATTAAAAATTGTTCCTTCTTTAAAAAAATAAATTAATTTTCATTATTAATAGTTCATAACTATACTTTAACTCGAGAATTGATTCAAATTCAACGCTGAAAATTAACTAAGAAAGGGAAATAAAATAAAATAAAAATAATACAAAATTAACAAACTAATATAATAAATCACCGTAAAATATTAAACAATTAACGTGAATACTACAATTATTAAAACAATGCACAAATTTTGTCTTGTATTTCTTACATGTATTTATTCGAGCGGGTGGTGTGCGCTTGTTCTTGTGTTCTTGTGGTTTATCGGATAGGGCAGTGACATAGCCAGGATTTTGTTTCAGGGGGGCCCAATTTATAATAATTTTAAAATAATATATATATATATATATATATATATATATATATTAAAAATAAAATTATTTTTTTATCAATATATTTTATGTACAATGCATCGTTTAAAATTAATAGCTAGGCATTGCTATATTATAACATATAGTATTTTTTTTTACATTTAGTATTTTAAAATTATCTATATAAAAACTTCATTGTAATATTTAAAATAAATCTCTTTCGATGTAGACTCAAAAATATCTCTTTCAATTTGAGGTACTAAGATTAATCAAAATATGTCCTAAAAACTTACATAACAAAATTTAGGATTATTAATAATAATTAATAACTTGATATCTGAAAATAAAAGTAATAATTGGATTCATTCACTAACGCGCTACTTCACATAACTAAAGAAATACTAAATCCTCATTAATAATGTAAATACGAATAACATATATACAAAAAAGAAATGAAAACTAATTAACTAGCATATGGTTTGAGCTAATAACTATATGAACTAGGATTAATTACTTAAATATATTAGCAATAATATCTAATATTAAATGGAATTTTATTAAGGAAAACTATAATATCTAATAATACATAATAAAATCAAGTTATAATTAAAAAAATATTATTAATAAAGAAACTAAAACAAACAATCCATAACATAATTTAAAAAGTAAAATAAACATGGAAAGTAAATTGCAAGGTGATTATAAAAAAAAGTTACATTTACAATTCAAAATTTACTATTTTCTTTATGATCGTTCATTATAGATAATTCAAAATTCAAATTTACTCTTTCAATAAAAAATAATAACAAACAATATAAAATAACATCAACCTAAATTAAAAAAATATTGTGAATTTATGATTGTTTTAAGGAAAAAATAGATTTTTTTTAGAATTAAAACTACATATATTTAACTAAAAATATAAATATTACTATAGTACTATACTAGTAATTATTTTGAAATTTCCAGTGGGGCCCAGTGCCCCCACTGCCCCCCCCCCCCTCCCTCCGTCACTGGGATAGGGGTTGTCGGGCTGTACTCCGGGGCGATGGTCAGGTCGGAGTTCCGGATGCGGCGTAGCGGCTCCTATCTGCTTGGTCATGGCCTCACTGCTTGGGTGATGGTTAATTCGAAGTTCAAGTTGGTGAAGCCCACTGTTCTTTATTTTCGCTCTTTCGATCGTTTGATATCCCTATTTTAGACGAGTATTCTTTTTCCTCGTTAAGGGTTTTTCCTTTCGAATTTTTCTTAAGGAGGTATTAACGAGGCTCGGCCCTTAGTTTGTTCTTCTGTGCTCTCAAGGGGTTTTTCATAGATTTTTTTTTCAATTTATTATTATTATTATTATTATTATTATTATTATTATTATTATAAGAGCATCCACAGTGGTGACTCGATCTAGCTTACTCGAGTAAGCTATAGATCGAGTCACCCCACTACAGCCCCCCTACTCGATTAATACTCGATGCCAATAAAAAAATTCAAAAATTTGAAAAATCTGTAATTCGACCGTTTCTTTGATTTTTTTTTTAACTTTTTTCTTTCTTTTTTTTTCTTCCTTTTTCATTTGACCGTTTCTTTGTATTTAATTTTTTTGTCCTTCTTCTCCTATTTGACCGTTGAAGCTGCTACTGCACTCTCTTCTTACGGAGTCAGCAGCAAGAACTCACCAGGGAAGCACAGGCGCCCACGCCAACGCCAACCATAGCCGTCCTAAACTGCCGTTCTCCTGCCGGTGATGGATTCGAATTCGCCGGAAGTCCATCGTGACAAGGGGGGCCTCAATCTTCCCCTGGTCTCTTCTAATTTTGACAGTTCTCGATCTAAGTCCCCTGCCAATTTTCCGTCTCAGCACCCGCCTCTCGTAAAGCCGGGTTATTCTTCCGTCGCAGTGGCTGTTGGGCAGCGCTCGTCGGGTTTTTCATCGGCGCAGAGTTTGATCGGTGATCCTAACCAGGCCATCCCTGGTTTGATACAACCGCTGCCATCTGTTGTTACTTCAGTAGCGCAGGTGCCGGGTACTGCTCTGGCTGTTTCTTTCGCTGCGAAAGTTGCTGATAAAGTCCAACCCAAATCCCTTAAGAAGCCGGATGTTGCAGCGTATGGCCTTCGAGGCCTTCCAATACAGCGAGAAGGAAAGGTTGTCACCCTCTCAGTGCCCAAATCGGAATATCAAACAAAGTTGGAAGAGTTTAAATTTGCACTAATCGGTAGACTTATCCAACGTAAAGGGGACAAGCCACGCACGTTCGCCGACCTCTCTCATGAACTTCGAACCATATGGCAGTGCGCCGACTGTCAACTGGTGCCCATGGCTAAGGGATTCTTCGTTGTTAAATTTTTGACGATGGAAGAGAAAAAGAAAGCTAAGGGGAGTTCTTTTCTCCAACTGTCAATCGGCCACGTACGCTTCCGTGAATGGACTAGGTATTTCGATCCGTATAAGGAAGTGTCGTCTCTGGCTCAGGTATGGGTTCGGATATATTATCTCCCTGTGGAGTTATGGACTCCGGTGATTATTGCTGGTATAGGTCGTGTGCTTGGTCATCCTCTGCGAATTGATAATGCCTCCGCAACTGGTCATGTGGGACACTTTGCGCCGGTTTTGGTGGAACTTGACATGGCTTTGCCTATTCTCAACTCGATGTACATTGATGACGGCGATAGATCGTTCTACATTGAGTTTGGTTTTGAATCTATGCCCCTTTTTTGCTCGCGTTGTAAAATTACAGGTCATTTAACGGATAAATGCCGGAGAGCTGATAGGGCCACGAGCAAGCAAAAGATCACTGAGCCTCCTGCTGTGGTTGTGAAGAATCTTGATAAGGGAGAAGGTCCGACTCCTACATGGCAGCCCAAAGTTGATATTCTTAAAACTCTATCAGGTACAGATCTTCTAGACGCGGCTACAGTGCCGGTTAATAAAAATGATCTCCCTCTGGCGGGGGATGCTAACCGATATCAAGCGCTAGATGAGGATGAGGAAGAGGAAGTGGAGGAGACTATCATTGCAGACTCCAATTATGAAGCAGAGGCTTTAAATGAGGAAGAAAATGATGGGTCGCCTCACACGGACAAGGCTAGTGATAAGGAGGGCTCGAATGTAGAGGGAACTTTGGAGTTGGATCCTGGAACGAATAGTGGAGCTGTGGTTGAGCAACAACCGGTAGTTGGGGCAGAAGATCCAGCGAGCCAGCGGGTTAATTCGCCGATTAAGGAAGTTGATTTTGATAATAAATCTATTCCTTCTCCGGATGACATGGCGAGTCGTATTATTAGGTTAGAGGAGCAAGTTAATCAGGGGATGCAGTTGCTCTCGGAGCAGAAGCGCGGACGTGGTCGTCCAAAGGGCTCGGTAAAGAGACGAGAGCCTGTACATGCAATTCCGGAAGGTTGTATTAAAAGTCGTCTCAGGAATGCGGAAGAAATGGGTAACAAGCCAAGGGAGTTTGTGGTTGACGTCACCAATAGGCCTAGTATGATTGCAATGAATAATGTCGTCCATAGGCGTTGGTCGGATGATTTGGATAATGATCCTGACTTTCCTTTTTGAGTTGTTCTCCTTCGCTTTTTAAGTTTTGTGCCCTTAGTCTGCATCTTGTGCTTTCAAGGGATGTTTTTTCTTTTTCACTTTATAATAAACCTCAATTTAATAATTCACCCACGCAACTCCATCATCTCTCCCACACAATTCTAACTTTCTCTTCCTCTCTCTCTCTCTCTCTCTCTCTCTCTCAAATTCTTCAAAAAATGGATCCACATAATCCCAACTACTACCATCCAAATTGGATTCTCGATGTCTCCGGCGACTACCATCCTGATTTATCGGGTTTCAACTTGGGGGAGGAGCCCCCAAGCGGCGAGGAGGAAACATCGGCCACCCATAGTGCGTCGAAGCCGAAGAAAGGAGGGCGGTGGATGGAGAAGGCCTACAAGGAGAAAGCGCTGCTGACGAAGGAGTCGGAGGAAGAGAGGGCCCCCCGTCATACCTACACCCTAGAGGAGACGGACCTCATCGTCCAAATTTGGGCAGATGAGACCAACGACGCCATCCGAGATGTCGACCAAAAGGGGGAGTCCTATTGGCAACGGGTTCTCGACCGGGTGAACCCCTTCATTGGCGCCAACCTCCAACACCAACAAATAAAATCACACTGAGCCCGAGTGAGTGCAGAGGTGAAGCAATGGGAGTCGATTTGGGTGGAGACGACCTCCAAGTGGCCTTCCGGCCATTCCAACGACATGCTTCGAGAGAAGGTCCAAATTCTCTACCAAGCCCCTTCAAGATGTGGAATGCTTGGAAGCTCCTCCAGACCAACCGGAGGTTCAAGTCTATGTACCTCGAAGGAGACATGCATTCCTCCAAGAGGACAAAGACTATGAAGATGGGCAACTTCACCACCTCGACGTCGGGCGAGGAAATCACGTCTTTCCGGCCGATTGGAAACAAAGCGGCGAATGCGGAGGTGAGGGCGGCTAAGGGGAAGAGGAAGGCGTTAGCATCGCAAGCCTCGGAGCCTCCACTTGAATACAAGGAGTACTTGGACAAGTCCGACACTAAACTCGAAAGAATTATCACCGAGTACGCCAAGAAGAATGAGCTCAAGCGAGAGATTCACGACGATCGGATCTTTTTCACGAAGACATCCGACATGACGCCGGATCAGCTACAACTCCACAAGGCACGGGTGGCGAAGATTTTAGCTAGGCAAAGAGATGAGGAAAATTTGTAGGTTTTTTTTAAGTAATTTTTAATTATGCCTTTAATTTTTTTTATTTGTAGGTTTCTTAAATTAATGCAATTTTAATTTTAAGTAATTGTGTTATTTAAATTTGTGCAATTAAAGTTAAATAAAAAATACAAAATCAAAACTAAAAAGATAGAGTAAGAGAATGAGTCATCCCACTGTGATTTCCTTACTCATAAGTGATCCCCCCAAGCTCCTTACTCAACCACTATTGATGCTCTAAGTACACGCATTGAATTTCAAGTATATCGGCCATGGTTTTAATTAAACCATATTTTTAACAGACATTTGATTTGATGGATAAAATTGATAGCATAAATAGAGTGCAATTAGAGGATAATTTAATATTATTAAATTGAAGTTTTATTAAAAAGATAAAGGAAAAACCAGTGAAAGCACAAGTACGCAAACAAGGGGACCGAGGCTCGAGAAGGAGCTCGTCAAAAGAAAGAAAAAAACAAAAAAAGGAAACGCAGAAAGCCTAAAACTTCAGCGTACAGAAACTCAATCTCAAGAATGATTCATGTTGTTGCAGAAGTCGTCCATCTCCATTTCATCCGACCAACGTCCTTTGGAGATATTATTCATAACACAGATACTAGCACTTCTGCTTTTATCGATAACAAACTCCCTCGGCTTATAACTCATTTCCTCCGCATGACGGAGTCGATTCTTTATGCTATCTTCCAAAGGTTGTGGGACGCGCGTGCGTTCCATACCCTTTGGAGGACGTCCCCGTCGTTTAGGCGGTGCTTGATCAACAAGTAATTGTATTCCCTGGCTAACATGCTCCTCTAACCGAACAGCCGTATTCGGCCCGTAAACTGTATGGTCAGCCATTTCGCTTGATTGTTCCGCCGTCACCAAAGGGGCAAAGGAATTCCCAGACTTCTGCTCTACCGTGGTCTGCTCCACTTGAGCACGCTCCGTCAGAGCAGACTTCACCTCAACAGCTTTAACAGATGTAACTTGTAAATGATCCGAGGAGTCATTATTATCAACCGCTTCCAAAGCCTCAGTGTTATGCAACACCGAAGCTTGTACCACCGCCTTCCCGATAGCGTGCCATTCCGGTCCGTTGTCCCTCTTTTCCACCTCATCTGTTGTCTTTCCCTGTGATTTGTCACCATTGCGACATTTCTCCATCGAATGGCCCGTAATCTTGCATCGATGACAAAAAATAGGTATATATTCATAACTGAACTCCACCGAAAACTCGTGGTCCCCTCCATCAATATTAAGTGTCATCGGCAAAATATGTGCCAAATCAATTTCAACCAACATACGCACAAAGTGTCCTACATCTTCAGTCATAGAATTTCCATCAATTTTCAACGGCTGTCCAAGCCAACTTCCAATACCCGAAATAATTTCAGGATGCCAAAACTCCACAGGCAAATGATAAATCCGAATCCACACCTGAGCGAGAGAAGAAGATTCCTTGTAGGGATTAAAGAAACGTACCCAATCACGTAACCGAAGCGATCCAACAGATAAATTCCATAAAAGATTAGCTTTGGCAGTGGCTTTATCCTCTTGCGACTGAAATCTAAGAGTATAGTAACCCTTTCCCATCGGCATCAAGTGCCAAGGAGAAGAAATTTTCCAAAGCGATTGAAGTTCCGCCTTTAACTCACGAGATTGCCTCGGCTTATCGTCTTTATTTAACAAAAGTCTGCCTATAAGAGCATGCTTAAACTTCTTCAATTGAGAATCCTGAATATCACGTGGTATAACAAGAGTACCTTGATCACCATGCCTAACCGGACGTAGGGCACGAAAATTATGCGCTGGTAAATCCGGCTGTCGAACCGTTTGAGGGGCAGTAATCCGAGCGTATGAAACATTCTGTTGTTCAGTCGAATTCAAAGAAACAGGTGCAGCAGGGACATCCACCGTGCTCCTGAGATTAACTTGAAAGTTTTGCTTAGAAACCCCATTCGAGGGTTTGAAATGATGTTCAAAATTTGCAGAAACCGAGGGGAGATTGAGGGCCCCTCTGTCTGATGTCGGAGGGGAAGCAATCGGCGCAGCAACGGCGCTTGAGTCTTCAGCCTCACGCAGAGCAGCAGGGTGAGGGAACTTCTGGGGAGAAAGAACAGTCTGGGGACGCTGCTGGGGAGACGCGCCCGATGTTCGTGGAGAAACATTGCCGGAGTCCTCTGCCGTCGAAACCATCGGAAACTGCTGGGGAGAGGCGCCCGACGTCCGTGGAGAGTTGCCGGAGACCTCCGCCGTCAAAACCATCTGAAGAGGGTTGAGCAAGCCGGCGAAGACGGCGTCACGGAGAGGCCGGAAAGCGGCGCTGCCAAGAGCTCAATCCATCGAGCTGCTGACCGTCAACCTCAGGCAGCAGCTGTGGCGGCAGGTGGCGTTTCAGGGGCAGAGGTCGCGGTTTCCGGACTTCCAGCTGGTGACGGCGGCGGCGGCTCCGAGCGAGACGGACTGCTGGAGGTCAGATCCGTCAATCTCAGGCGAAGCAGCAACAGTTCCAGACGGTGGCGGCTTTATTGGGCAACTGACGGCGGAGCAGTTGGTGGCGCGACGCCGGCAACGAGACAACGGGTTCCGAGGCTGGATGGAAGAAATCTGAGGAAGGCGGCGGATCAGATCTCTTCTTCAGCGACAGCAGCGGCGGAGCTTCTTCTGCGGCGGCGGCGGGAGCTGACCTTCTCCAGTGGCGTCAGGGAGACGTCGGAGGCGGAGGGGTCGAACGTCGGGTGGCGGTGGGGATGGCCCGGTGGCCGGTTACTGGGAACCGGAGGATGTGAAGGTCAAAGCCTGTGGGCTGCGCCTACTATGAGCTCTCGTCAATGAGAGAGAAACTTTTCAGTCACTCTTAGAGGATAATTTAATAATGAATTCACCTTAAAATAATAAATAATCATCCAAATATTAAAATATGGATCGAATAATTTATCACGAATCAAATTATATAAATTAAATATTTGATTAAATCAAATTATTTTACCAATCATACTTATGAGTGAAACTTTATCATTGAAGTAATTATATGGTCACTAATATTAATCGTTATACTTTTCATTTTCCCAATTTTCGTACTTTCGCTCGACTTTAGGGGAACACATAATGTGTTACTTATCCATATAACTTTAAAATCCGCCCAAAGTGAGTTCGACTCACTGCTGAATATTTAAGAAATAAATATATTTGTTTACCTATTATTCAATGGAATTATTAAAACGAAACAATGTATAATACGATAAACTTGTGCAAAAATATCTATCTAGTATCTATATTGGCTTATGGTTTTGTGATTCTCTGGTTGTGCACCATTCTTTTGGAAGAGGGTTGCTACTTTTTTTCTCGTTTATTAAAGTCGTGTTGGTTAAAGATTAAGAGTCGTCACTTATAAAGGATTGCAAGCATATTCTCCTATATCTAGTCTAGGGATTAACAACACTGCCATTTCGAATATATATTTATGTGCTGGCATCTTTTGACAGGTTCATTCACATCTTATTGGGAGTTGGGACTTGGTCAAAATTTAATTTTGTAGTGCTAGTTTGATGAGAATATATTTTGAGCTTCAAGGAATATGCTATTTATCTTTTCTACATGTAATAGTATGTGTTTCCATTGTAGGAGAAAAAAGGGATAATTAAAAACAAGACGATGGTTAAGACTTGATGCAAAAGTTCTTGCTACTTATTGAATGTGTACATTATTTGAATAGACGGGACTTTCTTTTTCTTTTTGCTTAGTAATCTATTTTATTTTTTTTTTGGAGCAATTTATTTAATTTTTATAACAAAAATATTTCGTAACAGTTATTAGAGGTACACATTGAGTAAACTTAGGGCCGATCCTGACAAAAATGACTTTGTCTAACATTTTTACATGCAAAATTATCTATCATTCAAATTTATGTTACCTAAAATAACCATACCAGAAGAGAACAAATACCTACTAGAAGGCAATCATGGGTCAAAGCAGCTAGCTTTTCCAACAGGGAAAAATTTTGTTTTTGGTGAATTTTTTTGGGGAATTCCAAAATAGTTACCTACTACCTTCAAAATTTGCAAATTATAATGTGAATTTTTTTTTTTGCTCAGGCAATTAGGACGATAATCAAGAAATAAATTGGTATGAGAGAATTCATGCGATTCCTTATATTTACATAACTATATTCATGATTCAACGGTAAGAAAAGTAAGTTGAAGAGACTACCTACTTCGTTCTTATTTTTTTGGGAAACTAGCCAACAGTTTGAAGAAAATGAATATATATATAGTTTTTTTTTTCAAGAAATACATTGAAGAAGATGAGATTTCTTTTTCTTGGATGATTAATGATTTAATGGTATTTGACAATTAATTCTATTAGGTCCAAAACCAATAAGCCTAATACTATTTTTTTACTATACATAAGGCCTATAACTAATGGGATATAATAAAAAGTTTAGGTCTCAAATTTTTGGGACCACCCTCCCTCAAGGCCAACCCTAAGTAAACCTTGCTTATATGTAATAGTTAACAAATACTCCCTCCGTCTCACTCCAATAAGCTCATTTTTCTTTTTGGGATGTCCCACTCCAATAGGCTCATTTTTCTTTTTGGGTAAAAAAAATGTACTTAATTGGTGTGGACTACACCACTTTACTACCACTTTCCTACTAAAAAGTAAGTTTTCTTAATCTCCGTGCCCAAAAGAAGTGAGTCTATTGGAGTGGGACGGAGGGAGTAATAAATAGGGGTTAAAATCACAATTAATAAATTATTAAATTGAGGTTTTATATAAAAGAAAGAAAAAAAGAAATAAAAGCCCTTGAAAGCACAAGAACGCAGACTAGGGGCTCGAGACTAAAAAATGAGCTCGTCAAACAACAGAAAAAAGTGAATCAGCAACCTATTCGCACAATAACCTAACAATAAGGAAAACTCATGTTGATGTGGAAGTCGTCCAGCTCCATTCATTCGACCAACGACCGTTGACGATATTATTCATAGCACGCAAACTAGCATTTCTGCTATGATCAACAACAAAGTCCCTCGGCTTATAACCCATTAGCGTGACAAACTCTTAATAAAACTCCAATCTATAATAAATCGGGGCTAAAGTCACATTCAATAAATTAAGCGTGACAAACTCCTTATGATTTTGGAAAAATCTGTGGCTGAAACAGGTCGGCAGTCTGTGTAAAAGGTTTAGGGGTTTATATGCAGAAACATTGTAACGTGAATGAGTTCTTTTAGTTTGACGGAGTCTCTTGGGGATGGGTGTTTAAATGGAGTCGTGTCTTAAATGCTTATGAATTTTATGACTTTTTGGAACTTTGGAATTGCATTTGCAGATTGGAGTTCGATCATAATCGACCAAATTCTCATATTTTGGGCGAGTTCGAATGATAGAAAGTTTCATTCAAGGGACCTGTATTTCACCATTACAAATGCAACACCATGCAAGGAAGAAGCTACAGATCAATGGCCAAGTTTGTGGTGGAAAGCCATCCCGTTGAAGGTTGCGGCGTTTGTTTGGAAAGCAATGCTAGCCCGATTGCCAACGAAGGATAACTTGATCAGAAGAGGAATTTTACGCTCACAAGAAGACTATGTTTGTGCTATGTCTCGGGCTAAAATTGAATCTTCAGGCCACGTTCTTGTTACCTGCTACTAGGCACTTTCGGTTTGGTCTAAGGTATGTGACTGGCTTGATCGTCCTTTGCTTTATGCGACTGTTTGAAAGATCATCTCGAGAATTTTGTGAGTTCTGGCTTGGAAAAAGTGAAGGATAAAATTTTTGGCCTTATGTGGCAATGTGTTGTGTGGAGAATTTGGAAGGCAAGAAATGATAAGATCTTCAAAAATTCAATACCGATCGCTGAGAATATTGTGGAGAGTATTAAATTCTGCTCGTGAAAATGGTTGAAGTCTCACTATCCATCATCTTTATGTGTTTCTCTGCATGAGTGGAGTTTGCATCCTCTGGATTGTATGCCGATAGATCTTTAGTTTATTCTTCCTCTTTCTCTACCCGTATATTAGTGGTATCAAGATTATAAGAGCTGTCATCAATTTGAGTACTTCTGGTACTCTTTATACTTGAATGATAATTTCATATTTACTTTTCAAAAAAAAAATCTAAAATGTATAACTTCAAGAATACTACTGGACCACCCAGTCATTTCCGAAATGACATTCTGCTGAATAAAATTGATTTGGTTAAAGAGGGATGATAGATGTAATATGAACTTCTAATAACTTCATGTGTTCTACTATACACAATTTTACTAAATAACTCCAACCAATATATTTATAGAAAAAGAATTGCGAAACACCAATTAAAATAAAGATATCTATGATTAATACTTGTAACAACCCGCTCTTTTATCAGTATTTAATTTCAGTATTGCGTGTTTATTTATCTATCTGCTAGTAAATGAAGCACCTTATGATTTCAACTATGTTTCTGAATTACGTATTTTGGAGGCAGAGTCACTACACTAGCAGTATGCATTTTTATTTATCTTCGCGTGTTTAAGACCGCGACGAGAATCTTTGAGTCGATGAATTATTATTACTCAGTTATAACCAACTTAGCGAAGTTGTGTTATTTATTAATCAAGATGGAGTTTATTTCATGTTGTTACTTAAGTCGTGAATTATTTCCGACTTTGAAGCTAATTAAATCTACGGATTTAATTTAAGTATTAGAATGACGAACGAATTAAATCTACGGATTTAATTTAGCATTTATCGATTTTAGCAAACACGAAACCAGTATTTCAAATACAGAGAAACCAACACTGAAGGATTTTACTTAGATCACATATTCTTTTAGATCTTTTATTTAGATCACATCACACGCCCACCCTACACCTCTCTACGTCTGCTACATCCTAGATTTAAGGAAAAAGAAGGAAAAAGGGTGAGAAAGGTGTGCTGCAGCAGCAGCTCTTCCCCATGCAACAAGCCATGCCCAAGTACACCTAACATGTCATTTCAGCCACACTACAACCATGCTCCTCCTTTTAGCACTCAAGTGCATATCAACCGAGCTCCTAGTATAAATTCACTCCTAAACCCTTGAGCCACCCCTTTCTCTTCTCGGCACTTAGAATTTTTCAGCAGCAACAGCAAGAAGTTTCATCTCTCTCGACGCCTTGCACGAAGGGGAGTAGAGCGAGATTCTTGTTGCCGACTTGAACAAGGTAAAAACTCGGCTTATTTTCCTCCCCTCGCCATATTTCTTTCCACCTGTTTTCGGCCTAAGAACAGCAGCCATTTCATTTTCAGTTTGCACCTCGACGCTGCACTTATGCCCCATGTCACGGGGATAACCTCGGACAGTTCCTCGCAGGTTTTCACAGACACTGGGTCAAGGCAAGTGCACACGGAGTGTCAGGGTATGACGGCATCCTGAGGTTGATCTTACTGTTACCTTCCGAGTGGCAGGGATGGGCTGGGCAGATCTCTGCCCATTACATCTTTCGCCGTGAGGATTACCACGACCTCGTAGGAGACTTCCCTAGTTTCATTGCGGAGCTCCAGGCCTGTTTCACCTTGTGGGGCAGCGCCCCTCTAGAGCCCTACATCCTCCCAGGAGACTACGTACAGGTAGGGACGCCCTTGCCCGCTGAGGCACCCGCTGCTGCACCCGAGCCCCCGATGGCCTTGCCACATGACCCTCCACCACGTGCCTCAGTTCTAGGGCGCTGTGGTAGGCACGATGACGAGGCAGGCCCTTCTCGTCCACGGGCTCGCAGGGATTTCCCGTCGCCTCCCGACTCAGCTCTCCGGGCAACTACTCCTCCACCACCACCAATACCTACGGTAGACGCAAGGCTTGCAGCTGCCATGACAGACGTCGACAGAGTCATGGCCAACATGAGGGAGTTCCTAGATAGGGGCAAAGCCCCTATGCAGGAGGATGATGATACGGCACTGTATGGTGCGATGAGGAGGATTACTCGCCTCGAGCCGTTGCCACCTCCAGCCCCGACCGAGCCTCGTGCCACGGCCAGGATCCGCACCAGGGACGATCCGATCCGTGAGATTGTGGACGACATCTTCCGCACAGCCCAGATCATGCGGGAGACGGGTGAAGGTCAGGGAGAGACCCTGTCGCCCAGTGAGGAGGAGGAGGAGGGTCCCGAGGAGGATCCGGAGGAAGACCCCCTGGCGTCACCGAGGAGCAGCCGTACCGCGACTCAGGGTTCGCAGATTTGATAGTTTTAGCTTATGGATGTATTCCGGAAACGATGATTCGTTCTGATGTTTTTGTAACCCTATGACTATATTTTTTTTGATGTCGTTAGCTAACGATAGTACGGAAACGTTGATCTCTAGGACGTTCCGCGACTAAGTACCCTTTTGTGATTGCTTAGCTAGTAAGCCGGTACATCATAGGGAGTACTTGGATAAACTTTACTTACGTTTTGATTGATGATGTAAAAGTCCTCGATGAGGTAATTTTTCCATGATATGTATGTATGACCCTAGCATGGGCTTTCTGCGACAATCTCACGTATGTTTTATGTTTCTCTACGGGTTTTATTCTTCACAAGTCAGTTAAGGATGTAGTATTTATGAATAATGTGACTCGTGTATGCAACGGTTCCTGTCAATATCTTTGTTTTTGGAGTTATGATAAGTTAATTTGACAAGCAGTTCTTTATTAATTGCCTTAGAGACTCCCGTATAGAATGTGTTAAAATGGGTGTTTTGTAATTTGCAGAATGCCGCCTAAACGAGGTTGCCCCGCTAGGAGAAACGTTAACAACGATGGAAACCGAGATGAAATACCAGAGGGACCACGAAACGACAGGGAACCTACCCCACCCCCTCCACCCCCTGCTAGAAGAACTGAAGAACTTTTTCTTCGACAAAATCCGCCCACGTTCACTGGGACAGGCGACCCAGCCGAGGCCGAAGCCTGGATACGCGCTTTGGAGCATATTTTCACCTTTCTACACTGCACTGAAGAGGAGCGACTCTCGTGCGTGTCTTTCCAACTAGCCGGATCAGCTGACTTTTGGTGGGAAGCCTGCCGAAAGACTCTGACTCCCGAGCAATGGGCAGCTTATACTTGGGAAGACTTTAAGACTGAATTATACGATAAGTATATTCCCAAGAGTTACAGGAAGAAGAAGGAGGCTGAGTTCTATAGCCTGAAACAAGGAAAGAAGACAGTGACAGAATATGACAAGGAATTCTGCGACCTATCGCGTTATGCTCCGCAGCAGGTGGATACTGATGAGAAAATGGCGAAGAAATTTTGTGCCGGTCTGAGGCACGAGATTCGGATGACTCTAGCTAGTCATGGTGGACTCTCATACACCGAGTCTTTGAACAGGGCACTGGACATCGAAGCTGCGATGCCAGTAGAAAGGTTGGCTCCGTCACAGACCTCAGCACCAGCCAACCCACCTGCACGCCCTCAGAACTTTAAGGGAAAGCGCAACTGGAATGACCAGGGAGGGAGTGAAAACCAGACTAACAAGAGGCCATGGCAAGGAAGCGCACCGTTTGGACAATTTCAGCAACAAGGACAAGGGAAGCAACAGGGTCCTGCCCCGGCCGGGGGCAACCAAAGACAAAATGAAGCTCCCCTTTGTCCAAAATGCAACAAACCACGTCGTGGTGTCTGTAGGGCTGGAACTGACAGTTGCTACACGTGTGGCCAGAAGGGCCACTACTCCTCTCAGTGCCCCAACAAACAGCAGGGCGCGGCAATTAGGGCCACTTATGCCCAGCCCCTGCGAGCAGTTCAAGGGCAACATCAGCCCCGCCAACAATAGCCACACCAGCAGCAACACCAACACCAGCACCAACAGCGCCAACAGCAACAGAAACAGCCGCAACAACTGCCGCAGCAGGCGAGAGCCTTTGCTATCACCCAAAACCAGCCCGAGAAAAACCAGGGAAACCTGGCAGGTATGGGCAAGCTTAAGGGTTTTTCCATTATGATTCTGTTCGATACTGGTGCCTCGCATTCTTTTATTTCTGCCCCTTGAGTAGATACCTTAGAAATCGAATCAGAATGAGCTAAGTGTGCCTTAAGAATCACTACACCCTCAGGAGGAAGATCTACCACCACTCATGTTTGCTCGAACGTAGAATTTGAAATGGGAGAACTTAAGATGGTAGCGAACAATCTTAATATTCTGCTCATGTGGGACGTAGATATGATCTTAGGAATGGACTGGCTAGCCGAGAATTACGCCACCATCCTTTGTAATGAACGAAAGATTTCTCCTCGACCACCTGGAAAAGAACCGACAGAATTTCACGACATCAGTATGAAGAAAAGAGTACCAGTGATATCCGCATTGCAAGCCAGAAAAGAGATGATGAAGGAAGGAAGCACAACTTATCTCGTCTACCTAAACGGGGAAGCTAGCGATGACAAGAGGGTGGAAGATGTGGCAATAGTACGAGACTTTCCAGAAGTTTTCCCTGAAATATTGCCAGGACTACCTCCAGACAGGCAACTATATTTCACCATTGATCTAGAACCTGGATCTGCCCCAGTATCAAAGGCACCATACAGGATGGCCCCAAAGGAACTACAAGAATTGAAGGTGCAACTACAAGAACTCTTGGACTTGGGTTTCATCGGGCCCAGTGTCTCACCTTGGGGAGCGCATGTACTCTTTGTCAAAAAGAAAGATGGAACCATGAGGATGTGCATTGATTATAGAGAGTTGAACAAACTGACGCTTAAAAACAAATACCCCCTTCCGAGGATAGATGATTTGTTTGATCAACTCAAATGAGCCAGTGTATTCTCAAAAATAGATTTAAGGTCTGGGTATCACCAGCTGAAGATCAGACCAGAGGATATACCCAAGACCGCATTCCGCACAAGATATGGTCACTATGAATTCGTTGTCATGCCTTTTGATTTAACCAATGCACCGGCAGTATTCATGGACCTCATGAATCGAGTTTTCCATCCATACTTAGACAAATTTGTCTTAGTATTTATAGATGATATCCTCATCTATTCTAAGAAAGACCAAGAGCATGAAAAGCACTTGAGAATCATCCTGGAGACATTAAAGACGGAGAAGTTGTTCGCCAAATTCAGCAAGTGCGAATTTTGGCTGAAGAAGTAATGTTCCTAGGACACATCATATCAGCAGATGGAATCAAGGTGGACCCCGCCAAGGTGCAAGCAGTGCGCGAGTGGAAATCACCAACCACACCTAATGAAATTCGGAGTTTCTTAGGTTTGGCGGGATACTACCGGAGATTCATCGAAGGATTCTCTAAGATAGCGAGACCAATGACACAATTACTTCGCAAAGGAATCAAGTATAAATGGACCAAAGAGTGTGAAGCCAGCTTCCAAGAGCTGAAGAGAAAATTGACAACTGCACCAGTGCTAGCAGTTCCAGCAGCCGATAAAGAATACGTGATCTTCACAGACGCGTCCAAAAATGGGCTAGGTTGTGTGTTGATGCAGGAAGGGAAGGTCATCGCCTACGCCTCGCGACAACTAAGGCCACATGAGTTGAACTACCCCACTCATGATCTGGAACTGGCAGCAATTGTGCATGCTCTGAAAATTTGGAGGCACCATCTACGGAGTTAGATGTGAAATCTTCACTGATCACAAAAGCCTTAAGTACTTTTTCGAGCAGAAAGACTTGAACATGAGACAGAGGAGATGGCTCGAACTCGTGAAGGATTACGATTGCGGTATCAATTACCACCCGGGGAAAGCTAATATAGTAGCTGATGCTTTAAGTCGTAAAATTCAATCCGAGTTAGGACTTCTTCTCACTCAAGAGGACACACTTGTAAGGGATTTTGACAGATTGAAGATAGAAGTGGTTCAGCCACCGGTAACAACAAGAGCAATTATTGCAACTCTGGTAGCCGCCCCAGACCTCAGAGAAAGGATCATCAGTGCCCAGAGAGCGGACGAGGGCTTGAAAAAGTTCGTCTTAAGATCCGAACAGGCACACCCAGAGGCTACCAAGAGGCAACGGATAACGTCGTTCTTTTTGAAGGGAGTCTGTGTGTTCCCCATAACGAGGAACTCAAAAACGAGATCATGAGTGAAGCTCATGACACGCCCTATATCGCTCATCCCGGGAGTACCAAAATGTACCAAGATCTGAAACAGAAGTTTTGGTGGGACGGGATGAAACGAGATATAGCCTCGTTTGTAGAGCGCTGCCTTGCATGCAAGCAAGTGAAAGCTTTACATCAACGACCATATGAGAAATTGCAGCCTTTGGAAATCCCAGAATGGAAGTGGGAGCACATAGCGATGGATTTCGTGACGGGTTTACCCAAGACAAATAGTGGCAACACAGCTATTTGGGTAATAGTAGACCGTCTCACGAAATGCGCTCATTTTATACCGATTCCAATTACCCATGGATCGGAGAAGTTAGCCCAATTGTACATCCGTGAGATTGTACGGCTACACGGAATACCAATATCCATTACTTCGGATAGAGATTCAAAATTTACTTCTAGATTTTGGATCAGCTTGCAGAAAGAGTTGGGAACAAGATTAAACTTTAGCACCGCATTCCATCCACAAACTGATGGACAATCGGAAAGGACAATTCAGACCCTTGAAGATATGTTGAGAACAATGGTGCTAGACCGAGGAGGAAGTTGGGAATCAGTGCTGCCACTGATCGAATTCGCCTACAACAACAGTTACCAGGCGACCATTGATATGGCACCTTACGAAGCGCTTTATGGAAGGAAGTGTAGATCACCACTTTACTGGGATGAAGTGGGTGAAAGAAAAATCCTTGGGCCAGATGCAGTAAGCGAGATGATCGAGACCATCCGCCAGATTAGAGCAAGAATTAAAGAGGCCCAGGACAGACAGAAGTCTTATGCTGATACCCGACGAACCGAACTACAATTTCAGATTGGAGACAAGGTTTTCCTTAAAATATCACCCTCGAAAGGGATCGTTAGATTCGGTGTTAAGGGTAAGTTGAGACCCCGTTTTATAGGACCTTATGAGATCCTCAAAAGGATAGGTCCCGTAGCATATAGGTTGGCGCTGCCACCTAGCTTCGCAAAACGTCCACAATGTGTTCCACGTGTCACAGTTGAGACGGTACGTGTTTGACCCTAAACACGTGATCCACCAAGAGGAAATGATTCTTAACCCAGACTTGACGTACGAGGAAAGACTTGAAGCCATTTTGGACCGAAAGGTGCAAGAGTTGAGGAATAAATCGATCACGTCAGTCAAAATATTATGGAGACACTATGGACCTGAAGAAGTGACGTGGGAACTTGAGGACCAGATGAAAGAAAAATACCCAGAACTTTTCACATAGGTATGCAAATTTCGGGACGAAATTTTTGTTAAGAGGGGTAGTATCTAACAACCCGCTCTTTTATCAGTATTTAATTCCAGTATTGCGTGTTTATTTATCTATCTGCTAGTAAATGAAGCACCTTATGATTTCAACTATGTTTCTGAATTACGTATTTTGGAGGCAGAGTCACTACACTAGCAGTATGCATTTTTATTTATCTTCGCGTGTTTAAGACCGCGACGAGAATCTTTGAGTCGATGAATTATTATTACTCAGTTATAACCAACTTAGCGAAGTTGTGTTATTTATTAATCAAGATGGAGTTTATTTCATGTTGTTACTTAAGTCGTGAATTATTTCCGACTTTGAAGCTAATTAAATCTACGAATTTAATTTAAGTATTAGAATGACGAACGAATTAAATCTACGGATTTAATTTAGCATTTATCGATTTTAGCAAACACGAAACCAGTATTTCAAATACAGAGAAACCAACACTGAAGGATTTTACTTAGATCACATATTCTTTTAGATCTTTTATTTAGATCACATCACACGCCCACCCTACACCTCTCTACGTCTGCTACATCCTAGATTTAAGGAAAAAGAAGGAAAAAGGGTGAGAAAGGTGTGCTGCAGCAGCAGCTCTTCCCCATGCAACAAGCCATGCCCAAGTACACCTAACATGTCATTTCAGCCACACTACAACCATGCTCCTCCTTTTAGCACTCAAGTGCATATCAACCGAGCTCCTAGTATAAATTCACTCCTAAACCCTTGAGCCACCCCTTTCTCTTCTCGGCACTTAGAATTTTTCAGCAGCAACAGCAAGAAGTTTCATCTCTCTCGACGCCTTGCACGAAGGGGAGTAGAGCGAGATTCTTGCTGCCGACTTGAACAAGGTAAAAACTCGGCTTATTTTTCCTCCCCTCGCCATGTTTCTTTCCACCTGTTTTCGGCCTAAGAACAGCAGCCATTTCATTTTCAGTTTGCACCTCGACGCTCGAAAAAGCGAGAGAGAAACCATCGTTCTTTACCCGACCAAAGCACGCGATATATCAAGGTAACCTTCGACCTCTGTTGCTACTCCAATCGGCATGAATCACACTCGCAGAAATCATGTTTTATGGGCTGTAAACGAATGAACAAAAAGCATGTTAAGTCACGTTTTTGTGGAACCTACAACTTGAAACCTCGATGAACGACGAGAACTTTAGCTTTAAACGTAGACGAACGTGAATAATCACAGCATGCTCACATAGGTAGAGATTAAGGTCTGTATACGAGTGAAAATCGAGGCGAGATAAGGACGGAGAATTCTGGTTTTGGAAACTGGAGTCCCTGTCGTTCTTCCCAGAGGAATCACTTCGCCAGAGGAATCACCTCGCCAGAGGAATCACTTCGCCAGAGGAATCACTTCGCCAGATGAATCACCTCGCCAGAGGAATCACTTCGCCAGAGGAATCACTTCGCCAGAGGAATCACTTTCACCAGAGGAATCATTCCTCGCCAGAGGAGTCACTTCGCCACAAAGCTAACTCAGCCAGAGCTGACTTAGAGGTCAGAGCTGACCTCCAGAGCAGAAAGCGAAGAAGCAGAGTAGACCGCGAGAGAGAGAGAGAGAGAGAGAGAGAGAGAGGGAGAGAAAGAGAAGAGAACATAGGGTGTTTAAATCTTTATTATTTTCTTTGCCTTGCTTACACGAAGGGAGATTATTATATTTTTACTGGCAGTTTAGAACACCCTAATGAGAACGAATCAATGTAGTTAATTACTTGACTTCATGGGACGGAACCTAGTTGGGTTAATTGTTTAATAAAAAGGAATATGAGCCATGCATAATTACATTACGCATCCTCATTTATTTGAGAATTTCCTCGGACTAAGACCTTACGTTATTCTTTTCTGAATCAAGGTTGAACGCAATAGTTTAAGGCTTAGTCGTGAGTCTCCACTACCAGGTGGGCTTTCTTACGTATAAACTAAAACCATATAGTAGAATTGTTAAGACTTTATGCTTATGAATTTGAATGATGTTGTCAATGCCTAAAATACTTTATGTTTTGTTATTAATTGCCTATCTGATGTTAATCGAATTCGGATTCCGGATGGGACCGCAAATCCCTTCGGAATTAGTGTACACCCTTGTGATCGTGAGTCATCTAGCGGGTTGGCCGATCATAGTGACCGTAGAGGGAGGCCTCCCTCTCGGCACGAGTTACTGATATGGTGATTAATGATGTAAAATGCCTGCGCGGGTTATTGATGAAAGAAATGATATTATTTTGGTAATACTACTGTTGAAGGCTTGACAATAAAATATTATGCATGTATGTAAATTTCGGCAAGTGTCCACTAAGTACTCCCGTACTTAGCCCTGCATGTATTTTTAAATGTGCAAGTTAAGCTGTGATCGGGGATGTAGTGTGCAAGCGGAGCTTTTGTCAATCTAGGACGAGAACCTCAGAGTGGAGTATATGTCTTCATACATATACTCAAATTGTTGTTTTTCTGCTGCGAACACTGATTACGAAAAGATATTATGTCATTTGTCAAACAATATGTATTATTTAACAATGTACTCGAACTCATTGAGTACCCTTTTTGGATAATATTATGTACGGTCCCCTTGTGGCCTTCGTTAATATCTAGTTTTGAATGTTTCCCTTATACAAAGTCGAGTCATCAAGAAGCTAAGCATGTCCCTTTCTAATCCCGCACCCAAATCCCCTCCCCTAGTCGCGGTTTCCCCGAATTTGCTATCCTTAGCAAGTGCGGTCGTGACAATACTCCATCCTATTCAAATATATGTCATTCTAGCTTTGTGCGTATAAATCAAGAAAAAATTATTTTGTCAAAAGTTACCCCATAATAAATTATGAATTTGGAATTAATGAAGAGTGAATGTGAGTTTTGAAATAAGCTACTCGGAGTATTAATGAAATCAACAGATGAAAAAACTTAGAATGATATTTATTTTGAAAAAATACAAAATATCCAAAACAAGGTTTATTTTGAATAAAGGACAGTATAAGCTAATTCACCATATATATTCAGTCCTATATATTATCCGTATAATCTATATCACCCAAAATAAACTTACCTAAAACTTAAAATTTACTCTAAAGAGTTACTGGCTACTAATAAAAATAAAGGCAAGCATTAGAAGCAGAATTTTAAAGAAAGCCCACTAGGTAGAGGGAATCTGTATCGACATTATTATATTGGGTTTGGTCGATTGTTGTTGACGCGTCGTCTCGGCCGCGGCGTCGCACTTTGAAAATCGGACACTCGCCACCGCATCAGCTGGCGGTTAAAGCTACATTTGTGCGTATGCTTTCCACATCATGTGTGATGTGTCTCATACCTATACCACATATTCTCTTACACATTCTCCAAAGATTACCGCCCAATATTACGCACATATATATGTTTCTATACTACTTTTGGAGATGAGACCGTGGAATCTTGTATCAAAATATCGAGTCTAAGGAAATGCTACCAATATTGTAAGATTGAAAATGCTCTATTATTTAAATATGAAAAATATCTTATTTTATAAACATAAGTTTTTTATGCTATATTCTTTAAATACTCTTGATATAATGGATTTCTTAGTTTTTTATAGAAGTTTTACATATTTGATCGATTTAACAACTATCAGTCAACGATTTGACAACTATCAGTCAAGAGTACATATGGTCGCCCGTGAAATCGTTGTCAAATCCTTGACTGATAGCTGTCAAATCGATCAAATGTGTAAGACTTTCACAAAAACCAAATAAACTCATCAATATCAAAGGGTAAAATTGGTTCTTCACTTAAATTTGGGCATAAAATGCTTAAGTTTATAAAGTATGGCATTTTTAACATACAACTTAAGGAATATGACATTTTTTTGCCTATTAACACATATTGTAATGGTTCGTTAATAATATATTTATGATATTTTATTATCTTATTTGATAAGAAATAATATGAAATACACATTTTTTTATAAATTAAAAGTTCAAAAAATTTATACTAATTTGAAGCATTTTGTATACCACCTACGAAGGTGATATACATAATACAATTTTAATTATAACTATTATTAACTTTATATAATCTTAATACACCATATCAAACAATATATTAAATTTTACATATATTTTAATGCATTCTATCAAAGATGATATTAATATACTCCCTCCATCTCATTAATTACTTTTAGCCTTTTAGGCACGGAGATTAAGAATTGTGTAGAAAGTAAATAAAGTGGGTTGATGAAAATTATTTAAATATTAGGTATAGAGAGAAAAATATATTGTCAAAAAAGGAATGAAACATTTGTAATGGAACATCCCATTTTTTATTTTTATCAGAAAAAAGGCATATTATTGAAAAAGAAGAAGGTACCAGTGGTACCAAAGTCAGCTTACAACACAGAGCTAAAAAGCTTTGATGAACACCATTCCAAGAGGGATGGCTCCCACGCAAAAAAACCAAAAATCTTGTTCCAACTCCACATTCTAGTTTTAATCTCCATGATAATGCCCTTAAACTCCCACACCTTGTCTTTGAATCTACTTGCATTCCTCTTTCTCCAAATCACCCAAATTGTGCACATCCACAAGGCCTTTAGAAACTGAGTACTCTTCTTGCCATTTGCCAAATACATAAAAGAAGAGAAATGATCGAGAATACCTTGCGGTCGAGCCCAGCTATAACCCGTCCAACTAAGAATATAATCCCAAATCATTTCAGATTTCGGGCACTCAAAAAACAGATGAATCACC
Source organism: Salvia miltiorrhiza (assembly GCF_028751815.1). Classification (NCBI taxonomy): domain Eukaryota; kingdom Viridiplantae; phylum Streptophyta; class Magnoliopsida; order Lamiales; family Lamiaceae; genus Salvia; species Salvia miltiorrhiza. The sequence continues at coordinate 19,467,076 of NC_080389.1, forward strand.
GACTCCTGTGGAACATCCCATTAATATATAATAAAAGACATCACAGCCAAACATCACACCTTATCTCACACCACGTACTAAACGAGCCCTAAGAGTAAATTTATTTGGATTAAATTGATTCGGACCAATGAGAATAAAATAGTCATAATTTTACAAGTAAAAATATGTATATCTTAAAAACGCGTAATAAAAGTTTAAGATTTTAAAAATAATAAATTTTGAATAAATTAATTTTCTCTTTTTTAATTTGGTGCTTTTACATATATTAAATTAATTTCAAAATTTGAACTATAGATATTATAATTTTATTTAAATAATACTATAACATATTTCTAAAAATAGAATGAAAAATTATACTATATTTTAATTAAAATGAATTACCAGTTTTTATAAATGCAAATGTTAACTTAATGATGATTTTTAAGAAAATTTAATGATGAATTGTTATTCAATTAACAAACATACTCCTATATAGATATAAATAAACATTTAATGGGATTCACACTATAAAATCAGTCAAAATTCTTGTTGAAAATACAAACATTTAATAAAATTTTATTTTTAATATATATATATATATATATATATATTATACTAAAAATATGAAATGAAAATATATAAAAGGTAAGAATATATTTTCATGTTAAAAATTGAACATTTACTGTATTTAATCCTATTCAGATTGATCCAAATAACAACACCCTTATAGTATACTGTCGACTAATATATGGTATCAATATTGTTTTTGTTGAAAACTATGTTTTGATAAAGTGACTAGTGCCTTGATTTGTTGTTATTTTTTATGATTACACATTTACTTTAGTAAAAATTAATTGCCATATATTTGATTTACTTTTTGAGCAGATGATTACGATATATTTACTTTCAATAATGTTATTTAGACAAAATATGTTCAGACAAAATATGATTAAATATTTTAAAAAATAAATTTCATTTAAAAAATTTGGTTTAAAATAAAAAGAGATTTAGTTAATTTTATTATTTTCTCCCCATATTATGTATTTGTAATTTTTAGTAACCTTTTTAATTTTTATTATTTAAGTACAAAAACTAGAAAAAATAATAAAATTTTAAAAAAATTGTTAAAAAATTACAAAAATTCTACGATGTAGAGAAAATAATAAAACTAATTAAATCCTTTTTAAATTTGAACCATTTTAAAAATAAATCAATTTTTATCTAGATAAATTTTGTCCAAATAACACTACTCATTTACTTTCTCAAAATTGAGTTGAAAAATAGTGATTTAAGGTTGACTATATAATGAAGTTGTTGGAAAATGTAGTATGTGGGTATGCATTAAAGTTATTAGTGTTTATTTCACATTGATCAAGTAATATTGATTAATCTTGTGTATAAATTATTACCCGATCTGTTGTAATAACTATGTGCACACGTGATGAGTACGCTGATACGAGCCCAGCTACAGAGCTTGTCGAGGCCCAGCAAGAGGAACCCAGCCTGGCCCGACGCCGAACCCATTGTGAGATCAAAAAACCCGCCCGCTTCGCGAGTTGATGAAGTCTAGTTTTAGATATTATCTTTTCCTTGTTTAGATATATAATTTATCTAGTTATTGTATATCTCTTTCTTTGGGCCATGATAGAGAGCCTGCAGGGTTAGGGTTTATTTCCTTCTGCATGTGTCACCCAAGCTCATATATAAGGCTAGGGATTTGTTCTTTGATTTTTATGCTATGAATATTTATCTTTGAGAGTCGATTCTTGTGTGATCGTGAGAGTTGCGAGGAGTTTCACGTTCTCTTTAACGTGATAATTAATACGTAGCGTATTATACGCTGATGTCGTTCAACAAATCTTATGTTTCGGGTTCATTCTTGCACCTGAATGAGGCCTTTGACAAATTTTAAGAATAACAACTGCTTCTTATAGAGTTAACAGGAGGCACGTGCGGGCTTCGTGCCCTTCACGTGTTGAGTAAAGTTTGTAAACATTTGATACCAAAACCTTTGAATAATGTAAAAAGGAGAGGACGAAGATTCCTTATACCTAAAAGGGTCAAATGATAAAGACACCTCAATTCACAAAGCACACAACAATAGTAATACTAACTCTCAATGCACATTTAACCACATTTTGTATCACCTAAACAATTCATTGTTCCCTTAATATCTCGTAGTGAAAATCTCACGATTCACAATTTTCTTCATTATTAGTAGGAGACCCATTCTACAACGTGAGTCATGTGACACTTCGACTTTCCAAGCTTGGAAATTTTGAATTACAACATTTTTGTTACATTATTCAAAGATTGTCCATTATTTAAAGGTTGGATAATAAATTATTACGATTTAAACGATGTGTTATTTTGAGAAAGTGTTAACATTGTGATATTTTCGCATATTTTCTAATAGAATACTTTTCATAACAGGAGTATATTATTTTTAAATGAATATCTAAAGTTGTCTTAATAATTACAAAGTCAAAAATAAAAGTTCTGCATAAAATCTAGTAACCAAAAATAAAAAATAAAATCTACAAAGTATACCTAAAAGTAATCAAATACATTTGTAAAGGTTGTATTAATTAAAGAATCACCCAATACAATTAAATTTGTATGACGTAAAAAGGTTTATAATCTACATAGAAAAGTTACAATTGAATACGAAAACTATATTAAACGCGTGTCCTTTAATAATAACAATAATAATAATAAGTATTTTTGTCAATCTTTTGGCAAATGTAGACGACAACAACAAAAAATTAAATACTCACCTTTCCCGTGATATAACTCGATCATTATACAGATTCCATACACATGGGACAAAATTCCTAAAAAAATCGAGTTATTAGACAATTTTTGTCATAATACTACAAAAAAAATGCGTAAACAGCGACGAAAAATAGCGACTGCGGCGCCGCCGTCGGAAGTTACCGACGGCACGGCGGCGACAAAAACAGCGACCCGCCTTTTGCCTATTACCGGCGCATTACCGACGGCAACCGTCGCTAATTTAGATATATATTATTTATTACCGACGGCAATTGCCATTGGTAATTAATTTTTTTTTTCAGCCTTTTTTTATTTATTTTTTTCATTTATCGTCTAATAAGTTGGTCAAAGATAATAATACAAAAATATTAAAATTAAATATATATTGAAATACAAGTGAAAATTTAAACATTGATTATTACTAATTTAATATTATTACTAAGAATTCAAGATTCTTAGTAAGAAACTTATAATTATAACTTAAGAGTGTTAATTTGATTAGTGATTCACTCATCATTCATCACTATTCTAATATTATTACTAAAAATTCAAGATTCTTAGTAAAAATCTTATAATTATAACTTAAGAATGTTAATTTGATTAGTGATTCACTTATCAATCATCACTAATCTAATATTATTACTAAGCATTCAAGATTGTTAGTAAGAAACTTATAATTATAACTTAATAATGTTAATTTGATTAGTGATTCACTCATCACTCATCACTCATCACTAATATCACTCATCACTAATGTAAGATATTAATTAAGAATTCAAAATTCTTAGTAAGAATCTTATAATTATAACTTAAGAATGTTAATTTGATTAGTGATTCATTTTCGGGCCGTCTGTACAATTTATTTTTATGTGTAAGTAGAATTTTCATGGACTTAGGATTAAAATTCGATCACCAACTATAATAAATAATTATTCTCTTTCTATTGATTCAATAATATATACTAAAGTCACCACCTGCAAATTGTACAATTATAGTTGAAAGAATATAAAAAATTTCATCTATATATATATATATACTTTTAAAATAATCTATCTTCTACAAGACTAAACTAATTTTTATTTTTATGTTCAAAGATTTTTTATTTTTTTTTCTAAAAGTTGGACTGAGCTAAAATTGAACTATGTAAATATTAAGTTAAATATATTTAATATATATCCGCCCCTGAATTTGAGGGACGTACCAAAAATAAAAGATGTAGATAAATATGGAGGACAAAGCCGAGTTAAAAAAAAAAAAGAGTACTGCTAAACACACATAATATGTGCGTACATAATGCCCTTGAAAATTTATTACCTAATTTAAATTATGATTATTACTAAATCACCCTTTATTTATATGGGAAAATTTCTAAAGATTTTTTTTCCTTTATTCACTACAACAATTTTTGGAAACAAAATATTGATGTCCACTAATCAAGATCCTATCTACTTAAATATGACTACTTTATTTTAGAAATTATATGAAACGATTTTATTATTATTTTTTATTTAAAATACAAATTTCAGTCTTCACAATCTTATGTATTGATATATTTTTTTAAAGAATGAAATTCATGGATAAGGTAATATTACAATTTTGTTTTAAATATCCTTTATAAAATGTCACAATATTCCTCTAATATTTAATTGTACAATGTACTACTAATATAGGAGTAATACTTTTTGTTTTGTTTTACCTTTTTTTTCTTTTTCATTTGTATTTTGTTTTTTCTTTTCAATATGTTTACTTTTTTATTTTCACAATTATAGTAATTCATTTCTATTTTTTAATTTTTTTTAATTTTGAGTTCATTAAATTTATACTCCCTCCGTCCATAAAATTTTTCATATCTTTCCTTTTTGGATTTCTACCTATTTTTGGACTATACCCCACCACTTATAATTACTCTTACTTTCACAACTCTCAATATTAATTATAACACATTTTTCTCACTCTCAATACATCTAACAATCTTTTTTTTAAATGCGTATCACTCCCTCCTAGGAAGTTTTTTCGTGAACGGGGGGAGTAATATAATTTTATTGAATAATTGATTGATGTGCTCTACGCATGATATTATTACCATAATCATAGTCAATTTTTTTTTTTACTTTGAGTTTACTAATTTATTATAATATAATGTCCTATAATACATTTTAATTGAGTTATAGATCGATGTGCTCAACCTATGACATTGTTGGGAACCTTGTGGAATATCCTAACCCTTGTTTTGATGATACCAAAATTCATAGGACTTAAATGTAATAGACTAGAATCGTTTTGAACTCAAGTGTTAGAGTTCGTTTCTAGTTTAGTTGCGGTGTCAAAGACTGAAGACTGAAGACTGAAGAATGAAGACTGAAGACTGAAGACTGGAGTTACCAACTGAAGTATCAGTTGAAGACTGATTATTTAATGCGCGCCATAGACTGATACTAAAGTCAAGTATCAGTTGAACATTCCTCCTAGGACTGATCTTCCAACGTTCAGAGGAAGCCACGTACGCTCAAGTACAGCCGCATTAAATGCAGAGATATCTCAATATCTTATCTCTGCATAGGTCATTCCTATCTGGTGGCTACTTTTCAGAGATGTCACATCTCATGTCCTTCAAAGAGAGCCGTTTCCACACAGACAAGGAACCTCGAAGATTGAAGCCTCAGCCCAAATTCGAATTGCTCTCCAACGGAAGAAATCTTGAGGACGATTTACGCCAACGGATCTATTCAAGAGTTCTCCTACAAATAGCGCTCGAGGATCACTTCAATCTTCACCGATTCAACGACATAAGCTGAAGCTCTGCCGAAATAGCTACTCAGCCTAAAGCTTAACCGCTCAAAGCTTGAATCGAAGAAGAGAATTCCAAAGCCAAAATCAGTCACTACTGATTACATACATTCTCTTAGACCCTAGGCATATATTCTGTGTACCCAGAAGCCAAAGGTCAAACTTGCTTCAAAGAACTTGTTCTTTGTAAGTATAGTTGGCACTCGTTTAAACCTCTCCCCCATAAGAGTGTTTGAGTGACTCGGAGTTCAGGAAGGTACTCTGAACTCTGAAAGGGAAGTCTGAGCACGAGGTGTGCTTAGCAGGGAAATCCTACGCGAGTTGTGTAGGTGCTGAAATCCTACGCGAGGTGTGTAGGTGGGGAAACCCTACGCGAGGTGTGTAGGTGCTGAAGAGAGTTTATCTTCAGTTTACGGTTTGCAGTGCACCAGGCAAGCACTTGCGGAGTGGATTGTTGGTCTGATCAACCAGCCGTAGATGTAGGAAAGAGTTTTTCCGAACCACGTAAAAGTCTCTGTGTTATTTACAGCTTTCAGTTTTACATTCATAACTGTGCTATTTCAATTGATAAAACTGAACACTGACTAACAGCAAGAGAAACCCTAATCCAACTATCTGCTCCACCGAGGCTATTCGAAACTAAGTTTAATTTCCGCTGCGTATGATATCAATCTGACTCACTATCCTCTGATAGTAAAGAAGAGAGATATCATCTCTATCGTTGCAAACACGACTGAAGCCCTTACGTGGATCAGTTAAGTTCTAGTGACTTAACTGATAACTCTTTACTGAAGAGCTTTCAGTATCAGTCGTCAACCCTGTTGGTCAAAACTAATTTCGGTTAAACAGGTGTCTGGTTTGCATGTAAAGTTTCTTTTCTATCTCTGACTGAGATCCCTCTGATTGAGGTTGGTAGATAGATTAAAAATAGCCTATAGGTGTATTCTCCCCCCCCATACACCTATTCGAGACCCCCCGGACCTAACAGACATTATTCTCACATTTATAGTCATACATTTATGTTTTAAAAGTTTTATTTCAATTTCACTAATTTGTTATGATTTATTCATTAATCTATACTTTTATGAAATAATCAAAGAATGTACATAACATATGATATTATTCTAAACATTTTAGTTATTCTTTTTTATTTTTTATTTCAAGATCACTAATTTATTGTAATATAATGTCCTTTAGCATACTTTTATTTAGTAATTAATAGATGTGTTAGCGTATGACATTATTTTTGCTACTATAGTAATTTATTTCTATATTTTTATTTATTTCGAGTTCACTAATTTATTATGATATATTGTCCTATAGTATATTTTTATTAGTTATCGATCGATGTGCTCAACGTATGACATTATTCTCATAATTATAGTCACTCATTTACACTTTTTTAATTTTACAATTGTTATGATTTTTTTATTAACTTGTACTTTTATGAAATAATCAAATAATGTAACTAATATATTATATTATTCTAATCATTTTAGATATTCCTTCATATTTTCTATTTTTTATTTAACTGCTCGTAATTTTTTTTTGACTTATTAACTTATCATTATTTTAATATTTATTAATTTAAACAAATGATTAATCAATTCAACAAAAATGGATCCACATATCATTATCTTATAAGTTTTCTCAAATATTCTCTTGTAATGTGACAATTTTATACCTTTTCTTTTTGGTATTAATCATAATATATGATATTATCTTCTTATAATAGTAACGTTGTCCCCTAGTAAAAAAAAATCAATGTAAATAAATAGAATTACATAATATGAAAATTTGAAATGTCAAAAATAAGAAAATAACGAAGAAAAAAGGAAAAAAAACGCTACAAAAATGTTTTAACGTGTCAATAATCTCAACTTTAAAACAATATTTTAAAAAACTAAAAGAAACACAAAAAAATATTTAACATATAGAAATTTTAAATCGTCATAACTTGCTCAGTTTAAATTGATTTATACCTTTCATGTATAAATGAAGATACTCCCTCTATCCACCATTTATTGACTCATTTCATAGTGACACTAGTTTTAAGAAATGGGTGGAGTTATTGTGAGTGGAATGAGGGTCACACTTTATTGTTAGTGAAAAAATTATTAAAAATGAAATGGGTCAAGAATTGGTGGTTGGACCAAAATGACAAAATGGGTCAAGAATTGGTGGACGGATGGAATACATAATTATATATTGAATGTTTTATCTCGACACATGATACAAAACGGTTAAAAATCAGTTACTATTAGCCATTTTCTTGTAGTGACACATGAGCCTCATATTGAAAGTCGATCTTACATTGTTTGATTATAAATTTTGGATCAACAACCACAATTGTATAATAATAATAATAATATTATTATTATTATTATTATTATTATTATTATTATTATTATTATTATTATTATTGTTATTATATAGTTTACAAATAAAATTTTAGTTTTATTATAAATACAAAATTGCCACCCAATTTTGAAATTGATTTTCAATTGAAAGTTGTTTTTTAATATAGTATAAATTTTAGTAATGAAATGTCATGTATTACAAAAATAATCACATAATAAATAAATTTATCAAGAATTTTGTCAATTCTAACCTACACAAAAATCATGAACATTTGATTAATCAAATCACTATAAATTATGTATTAATAATAAGAAACAATCCACCCAAATGGCCATAATGAAGAATGAAAATCAAATTTTGTCCACCATTTGAAAAAACACAAATTTTGGCCATTTTTATTGATTTGGATGCTTTTGCCCTTAATGAGGCGGACTGGGTAGGATCAGACACGCGGGTCGCGTGCCGGGTCGGGTTAGGCACTTATGGCACTATTAGTGCCATAAGTGCCAAGATGGCACTTATGGCACTAATAGTGCCATAAGTGCCATAAGTGCACACTTCCCCCTAGGGTTTAGATATTCCATTTAGGGTTTAGATTATTCATTTGGGGTTTAGATGTTCCATTTAGGGTTTAGATTATCCATTTAGGGTTTAGATGTTCCATTTAGGGTTTAAATGATGTTGTTGTTTCTGTATTTGTGTTGATGACCATTTTACTTAGTTTTATTTTGAATTTCGTTGGCACTTATGGCACTAATAGTGCCATAAGTGCCAAAATGACTATTTTACTTGGTTTTATTTTGGATTTTCGATGACACTTATGGCACTATTAGTGCCATAAGTGCCATCTTGGCACTTATGGCACTAATAATGTCATAAGTGCCTAACCCGACCCGGCACGTGACCCGCGTGTCTGATCCTACCCAGTCCGCCTCATTAAGGGCAAAAGCGTCCAAATCAATAAAAATGGCCAAAATTTGTGTTTTTTCAATGTGTGGCCATAAATTGTGTTTTATGCTTCATTTTGGCTACTTCAAAATTTTACTCAAAATAATAATCTCATCTAATTTATCATAACATAATCATATCACTATAATTTATTATAATATTTAAAAAATATTGCGTATTATAATTTGTCACTCAATATAAACTACAATCATTGGTTGATAAAATCACTATTGCTACAATAATCTCATTTCACTAGGTTTTCTTTATAATAATAATAATAATAATAATAATAATAATAATAATAATAATAATAATAATAATATATTATTATTATTATTATTATTATTATTATTATTATTATTATTATTATTATTCTTTCAATTTTCTATTACTTACTATCATTCAAAAAGATACAATTAAATTAACCATCCAATTATTTGGCATCCACCTAATCGGTGTTCGTCACGAGTACAATTTGACTAACAGTCATGTATCTGTATGTAGTGCAAAGGAAAGGTAGATGATTTGCTAAATATAATGATTTTATGAGTGGAATTGGTTCGCTTAATTGAAGGAAACAATATTTTATTATTGTGCAAAGATTATATGCAATTCATTCCTTAATTATTGTTGGGGATGATTACGTAAATTGTAAATTCAACTAAAATAGAATTAATTCTATAATTCATAAAAATATATAAAATGACGTAAATATCCAATTATGTGCGCACATATTATGTGCGTTTATCATTTCTCAAAAAAAAAATAGACATTTTCCTTTCAATCCTATTGTTCCAGTAATTGAAATGAAACAATTTGAAGCTAGCTTCTTATTATCAGACCATTTTTCAAATGCGTTATAATCTTGCACGTAACTTCATACCATAACGCATCATATCTATACTATATTAAAAAGGCAACTCTCGATTTGAAATCAATTTCAAAATTGAGTGATAATTTTATAGTTATCATAAATTAAAGGTTTATTGGTAAATTATATTTTATTTTTATTTTCTTTTCTTTTCATTTATCTTTTTACTTTTTTTGTTTTATTTCTTTTTAAAATTCGACTAATTATAAAATATTTAATATGCATATCAAATTAAAGATCGCGATAAGAACTTTAATTTGATATATTTTGTATACATATTTAATTTAAGATGTAAAAGTTATATTTATTTTAAAAATTTTAAAAATTCTCTCTCCTCTCTCATCTTTTTTTGAATAAATCTATCTTTTAATTTGTTAACTTATTATTTTTCCCTTTTCATAATATCGTTTTTAATGTTGTAAATTTTTTTATTTCTTTTTAATATTCCACTTAAATATATTCAGTTAAATTATTATTTTTTAATTATATTCATACATATTATAATCGAGTTGGTATTGATTTTATATTAATGTAAAAATTTAAAAACGTTTTCCGTGCATTGCACATGATACAAATGTTAATTTAATTTGGGCTTTCTTTTTGGAGGCTCTTCTCCTTGTTTGCGCATGTGCTTTCAAGGTTTTTTCCAAACTTCTTTTTTCAATAAAATTTTCATTTCAGCACATGATACAAATGTTATTCACTATGTCCCACTAATAGTGATCTGTATTTCATTTTGGATCGTCCCACTATAAGTGGTCTGTTTTCATAAATAAAAAAATTTAATTCTTAAAAATTTACATATTTTTCTTAATTTTCGTGTTAAAAAATTTCGAACTATTTATAGTGGGACGGAGGAAGTAGTTTATTTTACACAAATACTCATGTGCAACCGGTTGCATCGTGCAACTGATTTCTAAAAGGACACTACTTCATTCGGAAAATGACACTTGAACATTTTTGAATGACACTACTTCAACATATGAATGACTAGGGGTGTAAACGAACCAAGCCGCTCGTGAACTATTCGGGGCTCGGCTCAAAAAAAGCTCGTTCGAAATTCGTTCGTTTTCTAAATGAGCCAAACTCGAGCCCGAATCCGAGCTCGATAAAATTATCGAGCCGAACTCGAGCCTCTGCATGTTCGGCTCATGAGCTCGCAAACATGTTCGGTTCGAACCTATTTACGAGCCTATTCACGAATATGTTTGTGAATCGTAGAGATGTCAATCGGGCCAGCCCATCGGGTTTCGGGTCAGTCCTATCGGGTTTCGGGTTAATCGGGTGCCGGCTAATCGGGCTGGGGATTTTGTCGGGTTATAAATTTTCAACCCTAACCCTAAACGTTAGGGTTTCGGGCTAGCCTATCGAGCTAGTCGGCTTAAATGCGTAAAATAAAATAATCATTTGTATTTTGTTATTTTTAATGATCTAATGTATAATGTATAAAATATACATAGAAATCAAAGATATAAATTATATAACAAGCATGAAATGCAAAAATATAAGATATTGAAAAAAATATCAAGATTGCATAACATATAAAATAAGTTGGTAACAATAAAATGTTCAACTTTGTTAACGAAAAAATAATAAAATATCCAACAATAGTTTGAATTCATAGAAGCAAAGCATCTCAAAAATACATAAAAGTGAAATGATGAGACTTTATAATATTTTGTCATTTTTTTTATTTTTATATCTAATATTTAATATTAAGTATTCGAGTTTCGGGCTAGCCCATCGGGTTAGTCGGGTCGGCCCCATTGGGCTAATCGGGTTGTAACTTTTATCGGGTTGAAAATATTCAACCATAACCCTCTCGGGTGGCGGGTTAATCGGGCCAGCCCACGGGTTTCGGGCTAGATTGACATCCCTAGCGAATAGGCTCGCGAATAGGTTCATTAAATAATAATTATATATATTTTATTTGTTAAATATTTTTTAAATAATAAAAATAATACTCATAATTAAAAAAAAATTACTACTAACTTGATAAATTATCTATTTGTTAAAAATAAATTATAAATTATGATTCATAAATAGTCTAGTAATATATGAACAAATATAATTTTTTTTATTTTAATGAAACCTTAATATATAAATAATTCGAACCGAGCTCGAATTCGAGCTTGAATTTGAAATCGAGCTTCAAATTCGAGCCGAACTCGAGATAAACGAATAATTAACGAGCCGAATTCGAACCAAACTCGAGCTTGGTATTATATAAGCGAGCTGAGCTCGAGCTCTTTTTTAGGCTCGAATTCGAGCTGGAGCCGAACCAAATCTTCACGAACCGAGCTCGAGCTTGAAAGTATTCGGCTCGGCTCGGTTCGGTTCGTATATTGCCCTACAGGGGCGTAGCCAGGGGGGCTAGAGCCCCCCTTCCCCCCCAAATTTTGAAAAAAAAAAATTATTTTTTTTTATTTATAATATGTCTAAAAATGTTGTTGTTATTATTATTATATTTGTATTTTAGTAAAAAAATGTCTAAAATGTATTGAATGCCCCCCAAAAAAATTTTAGTAAATGTTTTGAACTATATTATCTATGAAAATGTTGTTATTATTATTATTATTATATTTGTATTTTAGTAAAAAATATCTAAAATGTATTGAATGCCCCCAAAAAAAATTTTAGTAAATGTTTTGACTATATTATCTATGAAAATGTTGTTATTATTATTATTATATTTGTATTTTAGTAAAAAATGTCTAAAATGTATTGAATGCCCCCAAAAAAAATTTTAGTAAATGTTTTGAACTATATTATCTATGAAAATGTTGTTATTATTATTATTATATTTGTATTCTAGTAAAAAATGTCTAAAATGTATTGAATGCCCCCAAAAAAAATTTTCTCGGGGGCGGTTCAGCCCCCCCCCCCCCCCCCCCCAAAAAAAAAATCATGGCTCCGCCACTGTTGCCCTATGAATAACACTTGAAGATCTTCAAGTATCATTTTTATGTTGAAAAATAGTGTCATTCATAAACTAGTTGCACGGTGCAACTATCAACTGAATTCTATATGTAGGCTGTAACCGAAATAAAAACCCAATTCTCTTGTATTTAAAAATTAGTGTGAACAGAATAAACCAGTGAAATAAAATGGAAAATAAGAGAGGAAAAAAAAAAGGAGAGGCGGCTCGTTGGCGTCGATAGAGGCGGGGAATCAAATCCAAGCTGTTAAATTAGAGTCAGGCAAAGCGGGGCCCACCTACCGCACCACGAGCGGTGACGAGCCGCTCCCCACTCGTTTAAATGACTGAATCGCGATCTCCCACCAAAAACCATTCTATTTAATTACATAAATGCAAAAGTGACAGCCGAAAAATATTACCTAAAGTCCGCTTGTCGTCTGCCCTCATCCAACGTCGTGTCGCCACAAACTCTCCTACGTTGTTTTAGCAACTTTGCCTGACCTTTCAATGCTCTAAACCTTTTTTTTTCCTCGCCCAAAAATAATGATAAATTATTGCCTAAACTGTTTCTATTTTTTAAAATTTTTTTTTTTAGGGCCACGTATGGATTGTTTTTTATTATGTGAGCGCGTGTGTGGGTTTTAAAGATTTGATATTTTGGAATACCATGTGCTGTACCCAAATATGTCCTATGTTTTTAAGAGAACCTACTATTAATGTTCTACTTTATATACACAAATCTCTAATTTCTCCTATACTCCCAACTAAACGAGAAATGATCTTCTCTTTGTTTGTTTACTCGGTTCACGATTAGTGCTCTAATCCTTTTGCTTGTTTGCCGTTTTAATTCGGGTGAACCTTTGTAAAGTCTTTGATGTAAGGGTTCGAGTACCTCTTGTACTCGCTTTTAATATATATTTTTGACTTTTCAAACAAAAAACTAAACGTGAAATGATAGTCCAGGATTTCTCCCAATTTAATAGGTCAAATTTCTTTATTTTAATATCTCATTAAAATAAATTATTTTTTTAAATAAAAAATAAATATATAACAAATATTTTTATATAACTTATTATTTATACCAAATGTCATTATGGTCATATATAATTATCTCTTCTTTTATTTAAAACATAATATCTTTATATCTTTCTCTTTCTTTTTGAATAAAATATATCATAAAAAAATCTTTCTCCTATTTTATTATAAACTATTAATTTTTAATATCTGCATCCTAGCCTTATGGCCTTTTAAATTGGGATAGATTAATTACACCTTTGGCGGTAAAAAGATTAAATAAACATGTAAAGGAAAAGGGGGGAAGTAGTAAAATATAACAAAAGTTAGAGTTAATTTCTTTATTAACAACCCCCTATATTATTAACCAAAATCCATATATTTTTATTTTAAATTGAAATATTTGTATATTTGTTGTACATTCGACCCAAGCTTTAAACTAGTGCGACTAGGTCTTAATTTTGTAGTCCGTAGCAAATTAAACTTTTTAAATATTTTTAACATGGATTTAGAATTGGGATTTTGATATTCATCTAATTGAACCTCAAATTTGATTAAGGTGTTTTAAAACATGTTGCCTGGATTGTCTTGTTTTCACATGATATTGACATTGATAAAGAAAAGATAGGTAAAGATTGTTTAGCTTGTATTGCTTCTAATTATATTTCTTGGATTTACAATCATTCATTTATACTACAAAATGTAAGATCATAGTCGTACAAAAATCCCTATGATTAAGGGATTTTTGTTCATTCCTGACTTTGCATGCTCCATTTATTGCTTTGTTCATTTTTGACTTTGTAGACTCCTTTTCTTGACTTTTGTATGTTCAACACTCCCCCTCAAGTTGAGTGACGGGATTTCCGATACTTAACTTGGAGAGAACTTCTGAAAAACTTTTGAAGTCCACAGCCTTTGTTAGAATATCAGCGAGCTGATCTTCAGACCTCACAAACGGGAGCTCCACAATCTTTTCCTCAATCTTCTCTTTGATAAAGTGCCTATCCACTTCGACATGTTTAGTTCTATCATGTTGAACTGGGTTCTCAGATATGCTGATGGCAGCCTTGTTGTCGCAGTACAATTTGCACGTCTTTGTTGGATGAAGGCCTAATTCCATCAACAATCTTCTTAGCCAAAGAACTTCGGTTAACCCACTCTTGATCCCTCTGAATTCTGATTCTGCACTTGAGAGAGCAACCACTTTTTGTTTCTTGCTTCTCCATGAGACAAGATTTCCTCCCACAGATGCAAAGTATCCAGCTGTTGACTTTCTGTCATTTGGGTTTCCTGCCCAGTCAGCATCAGTGTAAGCTTGTATCTCAAGGTGTCCAGCCTTTTTGAACAGCACTCCAGAGTCAAAAGTCTTCTTCAAATATCTCACAATTCTGAGCGCAGCTTCCATGTGGTCAGCCTGTGGTTGATGCATGAATTGACTAACAACACCAACAGCATAAGCAATGTCAGGTCGAGTATGGGAAAGATAGATTAGTTTCCCTACCAGACGCTGATATTGTCCTCGATCGGCTAACTGAGCTCCTTCCACAATTTGTAGTCCATGATTTACGATAATAGGAGTTTCTGCTGGCTTGCAATCTAGCATCCCAGTTTCAGCTAGGAGATCTAGAGTATACTTCTTCTGGCTGATGAAGATCCCCTTCTTTGATCTGAGAACTTCAATTCCGAGGAAGTATTTTAGTTTCCCTAAGTTCTTCATTTCGAACTCTTTGAACAAGCTTTCTTTTAACTTCTGAATCTCCTCTGTGTCATCCCCTGTTATGATCATATCATCAACATAGATGACTAAACAAGATATCAGATTACCTCGTTTCTTTAAGAATAAGGTGTGATCTGAGTTGCTTTGCTGGTACCCAAACTTCTTCATGGCTGCGGTGAATCTTCCAAACCAAGCTCTGGGAGACTGCTTGAGCCCATATAAGGTTTTCTTCAACTTGCAAACTTCACCCTCTCCAAAATCTCCTGAAAAGCCTTGAGGCACCTCCATGTAGACTTCTCTCTCTTCTTCAAGCTCTCCATGTAGGAAAGCATTTGTAACATCGAACTGATGAAGATCCCAGTCCTTATTAGCAGCAATTGAGAGGAGTACTCTGACAGTGTTCATCTTTGCAACAGGTGAGAAGGTCTCCTCATAGTCGATTCCATACATCTGTGTGTATCCTTTTGCGACCAATCGAGCCTTGTAACGCTCAATAGATCCATCTGGTTTTCTTTTGATTGTGAAGACCCATCTGCATCCTACAGTTTTCTTCCCCTTTGGTAGTCTACACTTCTCCCATGTATGGTTTCGATTCAGTGCACCTATTTCTTTTTTTCATGGCATCTCTCCAATGTGGAATTTTTAAGGCCTGTTCCGCATTCTTTGGGATCTCTTCGTCATACAAAGCTATTTCATATGCAGCGGCAGTTTTGGAAATGTTCCCTTTGGCGATACTCCCAATAGAATATCGAGAATTTCTCCCAACTTTCTCGGGGGTGTACCGTTTCGGAGGAATACCTCGAGTACTTCTTGGAGGTAACATATATCTCCCTCTATCCTCCATTTCCTGTTCTGCTTCATCATCTTGAACAGTAGGGTTATTGACATTAGAGGGCAAAATGATGGGTTCAAAAGTCGTTACCTCAGATATCAGGGTTGGAGAAGATATGGGTGAAGTAGAGAGCGGAGACTGTTCATGTGTAGATGGTGATTGCTCGGTGGCTAGGTTAACTTGCTCTGTTAGATCTGCTTCCAGGTCCGGAGTTGGCAACCAACTTAACAGGTCATCCTTACTCTCCCCCTGACTGGTAAGGTGGTTGTTGTAAAAATACTCGGTTTCCAGAAAATTGCAGTTCATGGTGGTTAAGATTTGACGTGTTTGAGGATTGTAACACCTATACCCTTTTTGATTAACCCCATAGCCAACAAAGACACACTTAAGAGCACAAGGAGAGAGCTTTGTTCGTTCATGTTTAGGAATATGAACGAATACAGAACACCCAAAGACACGAGGTTGAAGAGTAAGGGCTTCAGGTATTTTTGCAAGGGTAGAAAATTTTTTCAAAGGAGTTTTAAGCTGAAGGGTTCTTGTGGGGAGACGGTTTACAAGGTAAACCGAGGTTGCAACCACTTCTGGCCAAAAGGAATTGGGTACTTTTGACTCAATCATCATGGCTCGAGTCATTTCAAGTAAAATTCGATTTTTTCTTTCAGCAACACCATTTTGTTCAGGAGTATGGGGGCATGTAGTTTGATGGATTAAACCTTTTTGTTGACAAAAATGTTTCATGGAATGATTAATAAACTCCCCCCCATTATCTGTTCTAAGGGTTTTAATATTTTTCTGAAATTGAGTTTGCACCATGGTATAGAAATGAATAAATTTTTCAAAAACTTCAGATTTGTGTTTTAGAAAATATACCCACGTCATCCTAGTGCAATCATCAATAAAGAGCAAAAAATATCTAAAACTTTGACCCCCCATGATAGGTGACGGACCCCAAACATCAGAATGAACAAGTGAAAAAATCGAGTTTACTTGAGTATTAGTAGGCTTAAAGGATTGTCTGTGGCTTTTGGCCAAAATACAAGTTTCACAAGATAAACCCTCAGTTTTCACAAGTTTAGGAAATAAAAGCTTAAGATAACCCGTGGAAGGATGCCCTAAACGTCGGTGCCAAAGCCAGGCTTCCCGGTCTGCAGTTCCATGAGCCAGCATCACCTTGCCTTGTTGAGCTATCTCATCCACATAGTATAGTCCATTCCGCTCAGTACCACGCCCAATAATCTTCCCCGTCCTGATATCCTGAAGAAGACAGAAGTGGGGATGCATCAGCATGGTACAATTTAATTCTTTTGTAACGTGGCTGATAGACAATAATTTGTGTGAAAGAGACGGGACATATAGACAATTTGAAAGTTTTAAAGTGGGAGACATCTCTATTGTTCCTGCTCCTTCAACCCGAGTTAAGTCACCACTGGCCGTTTGAACATGAGTTCTAGAGGATTTTGATGACTCGATAATATCATTTTTATCAAAGGTCATTGTATCAGTGGCTCCACAATCAAAAATCCATCCTATATCTCTGTCTTTGTTTTTATTTGTGACTTGGTAAGCAATAGAGGTATCTATGGATTTTCCACATAAATGGGGGCTAATTTTCGAATTATGGGAAAGTTTGGGTGCATTTGATAATTCCCCCAAACTAAAGGAATTAAAGTGGGGTTTATTTTGTAATAAAGGAGAAGTGGGAGGGTTTAGTGGAAATCCACCAAACCCTTTACCTAATAATTTTCGGTCAATGGAGGTAGCCGCCTCTCCTCTTCCAGAAATGCCTTCTTTCTCTTTCATCCACCCATATTCTCGATCAATTTGGTGCTCCTCTTCCAGAAATTTTCGGTCAATTGAGGCTTGCGACGCCTCTCCTCTTCCAGCCACTCCCTCCTTCTCTCTCGTCTGTTGAAGGCCGGTGCTCACCGCCACCGCCGATCCGGCGATCTCCGCCGTCTCCACACCGATTGCCGACTTTCCCTTCGCATTTTTCCGGTTATCTTCCCACCAATCGGGATATCCGACGAGCCGAAAGCACATCTCCTTCGTATGTCGCTGCATCCCACAGTGACTACAATGGAGTTTCGATTTATCTACCTTCTTTCGCGATGATGGGGCGTCGGTTTGGTATGTCTGAGATCTTGCGGTGGTGTTCTGTTGTTGGGCTCCTTCCGGCCGTGAGAAAGGAGGTCGAGAGGTGGTGAGGCCAACGCCGATTCCTCCCGATGATGTAACTTCAGAGTCGGTGGGGAAAGTTGCCGGCTGTAAGATCAGAAGCCGGGCGGCCTCCCTCCGTACTTTCGAAAATGCCGACTCGGCTGAGGGAGAGGGAGATTCCTTAAGGATATCTCGCCGGATTCCGTCATACTTCGCATTTAATCCGGAAAGAAATTGATAGAGGCGGCGATTCTCGATTAATTTCCGGTACTTTGAGATTCCTTCCTCGCAACAGCCGATAGGATTGGGCTCTCTTCGATCAATATTGAGCCAAATGGTCTGTAGATTACTCCAGTAGTCTTCCAAGGTTAGTTGCCCTTGATTGACCTTGTTGGCTCTCACTTCCAGGTCGTAAATTTGAAGTGGGTCAGCGGTTCCACTCCCGTACGTTACAGCCAGGCTATCCCAGACGGCTTTTGCCGTCTGATGTTGGGCGAAATTGATTATCAACTTGCCTTCCATATTTTGTATTAACCATGAGAAAACTGACAGATCCGATTCCTCCCATTTGTAATAATCGGGATCCGTCGATTTTGGTGGCGGTGGTTGTCCGGTGATATGGCTCAACTTGCCTCTGCTCCCTATTGCCACCTTCATGAGGCGAGCCCATAGGGCATAATTGTTACCATCCAACTTGAATCCTAGCGTGACGTTGTCAGAATTTCGCATAAGATTCGTGATTTGTAGTGTTAACTCCTCTGAGTTTGTGTTTGTGATTTGGACCTCTCTTTCTGACATGTTGGATGTGCTGTTTTGTAGGAAGGGAAAGACCGAGATTGGTCAAGGCAGATGGCTGTATTGGTCGAGGTAAAAGGTTTGAGGGTATGGAACGATGATGAGAAAAAAAACTGAGTTCCAAGATTAATCCTGCTCTGATACCATGTTTTCACATGATATTGACATTGATAAAGAAAAGATAGGTAAAGATTGTTTAGCTTGTATTGCTTCTAATTATATTTCTTGGATTTACAATCATTCATTTATACTACAAAATGTAAGATCATAGTCGTACAAAAATCCCTATGATTAAGGGATTTTTGTTCATTCCTGACTTTGCATGCTCCATTTATTGCTTTGTTCATTTTTGACTTTGTAGACTCCTTTTCTTGACTTTTGTATGTTCAACATGTCTTTCTGTAATACTCCATTAGTTTTTTTTTTTTTTTTTGAATAATTAAGTAATTGTGTCAAGATGCGATGCAATGAAGGTAGCAGCTTCCCAATGAATCCAAATCCAATTATAATTCTGGAGGGCCATTGTGTTTTACTTTACCAATGATGTTATCTTAATGCGCCGAGAATCATCGGATTTAATTTGGACATTGTGTTTAATTTGATGCGCTTTTATATAATCGATACAGCTGAAATCTATATCTGCTTCATTTGCTCAAAGACGTTGTTTTTGAACTATATACACGTTGATGAGGTCAAAATACAAATTTCACTAATTTTACAGCTTTAGCTTTAAAATTGGGTAGATATTATCACCCTCTACGTCCCGATTATCTTGAGATATTTTTTTACTACGAAAATTAAGAAAATAGAATTTTATTTGTAGGTGGAAAAGTGAAAAGATGAATAAAGTGTAAAATTTTTGTTAAATAAAAAAATATCTCAATATAAATAGAACGTTCAAAAAAGAAAATATCTTAAGATAGGCGGGAAAATTCAAATTGAATATTTCGCAAAGACGATCCGGTGGTTGAATATTCAAATAGCGGAGGAAAATTCAGTTGGAACACGAGGCTTAGAAAACCAACACTTCGATGAAAATTCAAACCATTAATTTGTGTAGCTAATCTCCACTCACATATTAGTGAACATCAATTCATTCGTCGATTTCGATGAAACCGAACTTTTTGTCTTGTCTTTATTTATTTATTTATTTACACGTAGCATATACAACACACACTGCACTGCCACTCCTTCAGAAATCAATCTCCGAATGCATCGTTAAAATAATTATCTTATTTATATTCAATAAATTGCATATCAAACATCATGAAAAAAATTCAAACCGCAAACTCGTATTTTTATGTTTAAAAAGAGCGTTCACTTTTAAAAATTAGTCTTGATAGATAAAAATAATAAAATTAATTAATTAATTAATTATTTAAATGAATTAAGATTTTGAAATATTTCAAATTCTTGATTATTTTTTTATTATTTAAGATAATTTTTCTTGATTCATATCTATTAAAATGATGGGATTTGAGAATCCTACTCTTACAGATAAAAATACTCAAATAAATATTTTATTAACCATACAAAGTAAACGCCCCAAAGAATAATCATGCATTAATCTAGAAAATGAGTCAAAACATTTAGAATTTTAGGTAAAAGAGATATACCATCAAATTTAGAAACCAAAATGAGTTTTGATAGGACATATAATAAAATTTTCGCTTCCTTCGTTATTCAAACTCAGGTGATATATTTAATCAATAAGATAATACAAGTAAGATGTTAAATTCACCGTAAATCTTAATGATCAAATAATTGAAAATAGTTCCTCATTCTTATTTTTTTTAATGGTTCTTAGTTGAACCTTTATATGTATATATAAAGGTTCTATTGAAAATGCTAAATGTGTTGAGAATTGAAAATTCGTCCGAACAGTTACGAACAATTTATTTCATTTTGATGAACAAGTTCATAATTTTATGAACAATCATTTTGGTCTAGGGTTTGAATTTCAACATATGAATTTCAACATATGAAATGTAGATATTAAGGAATGTGTAATTAGTAGATAAAATGAGTTGGTGGAGAGAAAAATAAATTGGGGTTTATAAAAAGTATGTTGTGACGCCCGGGGCACAAGTAAGGAGTGATTGCCACTGCACAAGGCACGGACAAAGAGCGACTCCTATAAGTGTTTTGAAGCGAAGGGGTACATGAACTAACCGAAACACACCAGAAAGAGAGGGATTCCAAAAATATGCAGGTATGAGACTACATATTCGAGGAGGGCTTAAATGATTTGATTGATGCTACTCATACTAACTAGATGCATTTTTTTTTTCTAGTGACCCCATGGAATAAACTTCAAGATTAAGTGTGCTTGTCATGGAGCAATCCCAAGATGAGTGACCTATTGAGAAATTTCTCGCGGAGCGTGCGAGTGAGAATAGAGTACGCTAGAAAAGACTCGTATTTGTCTGTGGGACAACCGTCATATCTAGAATCGAACTGTTACATAGGTATAGAAAGAGAGTAGGCCGGTGGGTGGGCCCATTAGTTAATAAATTTAATTAGTCTCTTAATTAATTGGTAAAAAAGAATGATACATTTTTAATGAGACATCCCATTATGAAAATTAAGACATTTATAATAGGATGAAAGGAGTATTGGTTTTCGTTTTTAAATACTTTTTATAGTATGATATTTGAATTAAAAATTCATTTTATAAATATACACATTTATGTTCAATAAAAATTTACTTTTCAAAATTGCTGCATCATTCCCTTCAAAAAGATAAAAAATAAAAAAAATTGCTACATCACTAACTTTTTTTTTTCAAAGAGTATTTCATATTTGCTTCTTGTAATTAGTAAAACAAATTGACCCCCTGTCCTTGAGATTCTCTTGGATCGCTCCATCAATAAGATTCTCACTTTTTCAAATTTTGTACCCCTCCATTTCATTATAAATGTCCCATTATTTTTTAGCACGAAAATTAAAAAATATGTAGAAAATAGATAAAGTGAGTTGGTGAAAATTATTTAAATATTAGATGTAGAGAAAATATATTGCTAAAAAAAGAATGAAATATTTGTAATAAGATATCCCATTATGGAAAGTGGTACATTTGTAATGTGACGGATGAAGTAATTCTATATACTTATTTAATCAAATTTACAACTAATTGTAATATTATAATTATTATTTAATTAACATTGAAAAGTGATAATTCTGATGAAACTAATATCAACAACCTAAATGACACTACTAAAATAGAGTTGAAATTAAAGCTGAGTATCTAGTTTTCTAAAAAAATCGAAGAACTTGCAGAGAAAAATATTGCTTTGTGTATTAGAAAATAGCGTAAAAATACAAAAATAAGACTTCTCCGATTTATAGAAGAAATGTACAAGGGCTAAAAGGTGAAATCTATCTAATTCACGTATGCAGCATGCATCGTCCGAGTCGCTATCCTTCTGACTGAGTACATTGTTAGTAACTAATTAACAGCTTTTGTCAGATGTGTTGTCAGATCCGATTTTCTGTTCCCGCTCCTGTATTGGACAAAGCTCTACATCAAATTTTGGAGGGTATCTGCCCTGACCCTCTACCTACGGCCCCCTTCCTCAGGACCCCCTATCTAGACACCATGCAAGCTTCTACCAGCTCGATTGTCCCCTCTGAAGGCTCCTCAGCCGATGCTCAATTTTATCCAACCACCACTCATGCCTTCATCTCTACTGAAGCTACGGCAGAGTTGCATGAGTCTGAGTCGCGCCTCCATCGGCTAGGGTTGTAAACGAATCAAATCGAGTCGAATATCATAATTTCGTATTCGTATTTGAATACTAACCGAATCGAATATTTATATTTCGAATCGAATATTTATCAAATACGAATATCAAAATTCGAATATCGAATCGAATACGAATTATTTGATTAGTTTACAATCGCAATGACGAAGCGCGACTTGTGATGGAAGAATGACTTCAATTTAAAATTTTGATTTTATAAATTGTAAAGTTTTACTTTTTAAATTGTGGAGAATTACTTTAATGCATATATATTATGATTCTTTGCATTTTCCCTTTTTAAAATTGTCAATTATTATATAATATTATAATTCTTATATATATAATTAGATATTGGTGAATATAAAATTAAATTCATCCAATAATTATAAAGTGATGCTGAAATAAAAATTTTATTAAAAAGAAAAGGAAAAAAAAGAGGGACCAGATACAAAAGGAAACAAGCAAAAGGACCCGCAATAAACCCCGGGTAACCAAAAAAGAAACCAAGACTAAGAGAATATTTTAAGCGGGTCGTGCTCGTCTAAAACATCGTCCTCTTCATCGTCCAACAAATCGCCCCATTTTTTCTTCATTTTTGAAGAGGCCACAACCGACATAGCATGGGCTGCATCGGTAGAGTTAGAGGAGTTGATCACAAAGTTTTGCAGTATCTGTCCTCCAGACTGAGCATACTTCAAGTGGTGAATCCACCATAAAATTTACAATCAAATGGTGAAAATTAGTTCATAATTTATTTTAGCCCCTCGACACGCACACATATATACATATATATAATATTTAAATATTTAATCTTGCATCTATGCGAATATCGAATCGAATCGAATATCATAATTTCATATAAGTATTTGAATACTAATCGAATCGAATCGAATAATTGTTATCGAATACGAATCGAATAATTTCGAATACGAATAACACAATTTCGAATCGAATCTCGAATCGAACAAAAATATTCGATTCATTTACAACCCTACCATCGGCTAGTGATGGCGTCGTTGCCCGAGGGACAGCCTAAAAAACCAAGTGACCCAGCCAAGGCTGAAGAAGAAGTGGATGAGGAAATTGAGGCCGAGACTCCTCCTTGAGAATGGTCACTTTTTTTTTAGTAATGTTAAACAGCCACATTGTGGACACCCACAATTTATCTAAATAGAAAATAATTTAATTTATTTAACTTATTTTTTAAAATAAAAATAAGATTTAGTTATTTTATCATATTCTCTACATTGTAATTATTTTTTTTCAATTTTTTGGTAACTTTTTTATTTTTATTAAAAAATAAATTAAAAATAAAAAATGCAAAAAATAAATAAAAAATAAGTATTATGTAGATAATATAATAAAATAACTAAATCATATTTTTATTTCAAAAATAAATTAAATAAATCAAGATTTTCCTTATTATACTAGTTTGTGAGTGGCCACAATGTAGCTGCATAGATTTATTATTATTATTATTTTTTTTACTTTAATCAAACTTTTGGATATGTAACAAATACTTTTTCAATTTTATCTTTTGTTTCGGTGTGTATGTAAATATTTTTGTCCCCTATTTTAACTAATTTATCACATACCTTTTACCTTTAAATGAATCTGAATGTCCCATTTTATTTTATGTCGATCAAGTGTATTCCCTTTAATTTCAATATTTTGTTGCTTATGTTCTTGTGTTTCCTTCAATATACTTACAATCATTATCAATGGAGACGAAAAAGGAAAGTGAACCATTATTAATAGGACGAAATGAAATATTTAACTCCTATAAAGGTGTGGGGCCCACCATCCAATTTACACATTCTTCTTATGTCGAAAAGAAATGAGTCATCTTTAACGAGATATAGGGACCTGGTTGCCTCTTTGTTCTTTCGCCTGAGGAGCCTCACTTAGCAAAGCTAATCGGCATTTCGGACCTCTTCACGATAGATTCTCTTGGGCGGTCTGAAAACATAGCTTAAAAGCCAGTAACAGTATCTATGTGATTTTGGAAGAAAGACAGATGGTGCACGGTTTGAGTTGGGTTCGAGTCCCATAGCCATAGTCATTCCAGGTCCACGCATGTTGGAGAAAACATAGCCGCCATAATAAAAGCAGGCGAAGCAGCTAGAAGCACTCGCTTCACGCCCTTGAATTCTTATTCACGGATGAATTGGGAAAGCCAACAGAAAGATTCGATATTCGATTCTGACGTAGGGCCGCCCTCCACTCCCGTCCCGGGGCGCTAAGGGGCTTTTGTTTTTGGAACAGACGCTGGAGTTGAGTCGTATCGCTTCCCATTTGTTATGGAAGCGGATGAACTTCTCGATTTCGATTCAATCCGGCGCTGTCGTTAGAGCTACATGTGTTTCAAGCGCCTTCCTGGTGCTTAATTGGGCTCTATAATATTTGATGAATTTTATTTAGTGGAGAAAGAGTCTCATTATTGTATGAAATGAATGGTTGATATTGAATTAAATATGAGTTATGAGTGATGTTTTTTTTGTTTTGCAAATAAGAGATATTTGTAAGAGTAAAAAATAGTAAAAATAAAATATGGAGTCACGTTCTAAAAATGAAAGTGTCATATTTTTGGTGTACGTCGAAAATGGCAAAAATATCACAGTTTTGTTGGACGGATAGAGTATTAATTAAAGATCAGTTAGAATTTAATAATATTCAATTAGAGTTGATTAATTTTTAATTATAATTTAATTAAAATTATTAATTGTATTTATAATTTAAGTAGGCGAATATCGTGCATCCGAAACAAAGAAAAAAAATTAGTTAAAAGGTAACAAATTAGAGCAATTGGCGACTAGTGTTTTTCATGTTAGGAGTGCATAATTAGAGGGGGATTAACATTAACCCCCTCAAAAAATATTAGAGGATCATTGTTGCTTAATTAGGTAAGACGGCTTAACCTGCGCCGTTTATTTGTAACCTGCGCCTGCCTCGTCGGTTGTCACTGTCCGTTGATTAATTTTCCGAAATTACTAAATTTCCCACAGTCACTGTTCATCGGTATATATACATTTACTTGAAAATCAGCAAAATCACACACACCTCTCTCTGTCCCCTTTTCTATTACCTCGCCGGCGCTCACCAAGCCCTAGCTCTCCCTTTCTCTCTCATCCCCACACTCTCTATCTCTTTCTATAGATTCCGTAACTATACCCCGAGTTTTATTCTCCAGCTGAATTACCGATTAATTCCGACAAGGTAAGAATTGACCGATCTGTCAATTGTCAATTTACCGTTCCTCTCTCAAGAATTTGTTCTGATTAACTTCTGTGTTATCGTTCCTAGCTTTGCTGAAGCTCTTTCCGCGTGCGTGTGTGTGTTTCCCTTTCTTCTGAAGCTGATTATTGATCTATCCCGCTTCTGATGTTGGCTCAAGAGTTTTATGCTTTCTGAATTCTTTGACCTCTTCAAACTTTTCTACCGGTGCGTATGTCGCGGAGACATAATTGAAAATCATTTGTTCTTGTGCTTGTAGTGTGTTTGTGCGTTTTTTCGTTGAATGAATTTCTTTAAGCGTTGATATTGTTCTCTGATGTGTAATTCACTGGTGGCTTTTCTTCACGATTTTCGTTCTTAGAAGTTCTCAAAGTAGATCTGCTTAGTTTTATTTTATATTGATCTATATCCAACGATAAATTAAATAAATTTACAACTCCTTTCAGTTTTTGGTTTTGTGTTACAATAATTTGGGCAGTGTTTTTCTCCTGATTAAGAAAATTGAGAAAGAAAATATTATTTTCTCATGGTTCAATTATTAGTATACTGCATATTTCACCTTGATTCTTTCTCCCCAGCGCTCCAGTTTGAATGTAGGTTTTGTGCTTGCGTGAGATCTTTGCTTATAATCTAGGCTACTTACACACACACACAAACCCCCCCCCCCCCCCCCAAAAAAAAAAAAAAAAAAATAGTTTGAAGACAAATAAGAAACTGGATAGAATCAATGGCCTAGACAAATAGTCACTTTGTTTTGTTGTCAGATCGCCCTTGTTTGTTAATGAATGGTGGTTTGGGTAGTCAAGCTGACAATTGCATGTATCATGTATGTGTGATTTGCTTTCTCTTGACAACATACAATTGTTTCCGTACTTCTGGGCAATCTTTATAAATGATGAAATACTTAATTCAAAGTTTATTGGAGCCCCTTTTGATAACTGCAAGATGATATGAGATATGTTCATCCACTCTTGTTTGTACTACGTTCATGCCATGTCTTTTTAAGGAAAAATTGCCAGTTCATTTCCCTTGATCCTTTTTTTTTGAATTACATTTCCCTTGATCTTCATGAAGCTTGTTTGTTTCCATTTCTTTCAATCCATCTCTCTAAAATTGGAAAATAGTCTAAGAAACTGTTTTTTTTTTCTTTCTTAAAAGGGGATGAATAATTGTTCCTCATTTCCTCCTTGGCGACTCGAACCCCCAACCAATTGGTTGGAGGGGAAGTATCTTGACAGCTGAACTGCGCTTCGTTGTCAACTGTTCTGTTCTATTCTGTTCTTCTAGCTATGGGCTTTATCATTGTCAGTTAGAATTCCTTTCTTGCTCTTTGAACAAGTGTGGAAGTCCGCCTTGAGTAGCAAAAAAATAAGTGGTAATAGTTTACTTCTTTTCTTTAGGAAATATCTAATAAGATGATGTATTAAGACACTGATTGTACAAATTCTCATGGGGAACTACCATTTTTAGGAAGTCATTTGGAAGATTTTGTGGGTTAATTAGTATTGACTCAACAAAAGTATCTGGAATGAATAACTTTTTCCACTTAAATTAGTAAGTAGAGACATGTGAGGGATAACGCCCAACTTTTACCAGCTTTACATTGTTTGTGAAATGAGATTAACTCCCTAAAGAAGTCTGCCAATCTCAATGTATTTGATAGCACTCTGGATTATAGTTGTATGCTGGTCCACTAATGTGACTTTTTGGGTACAGGATGACCTGCTGCTTTATGTACATTCAGACTTGAAATTCATCTGCAGTTAACATGTGTTAGTGATTGGAGAAACTTTGAACTTCTAACAGAGAATGGATCGTCGTGATACTTCAGGATTTGTGAGTGGGGGTGCGGTGTACTCTTTCAGAGACATCTAACCCTTGTTTTGTATATAATTTTAATAACCCGGAAGTCAGGAAGACTGTTCTTTGTGAATTGAGTTTTTGTTAAAATAAGAGTGTTGGAACTTTAGATATTTGGTCATGGATGCCAGATTCCACAATCTGGGTTCTGCTGCAAACCCTCAATCAGATGCGTTTAAGAATCTGTGCAATCCCATCCAAATCAGAGGAACTGGAGCCAAAGTTGTGTATTGTGCGGACACAACCCTACGACTTGATTCTCCTGGTCATGCAACCCCCTTTGCATCTGCTTCGAAGGGGGTGAAACGAAAGTGGAGTATTGATGATGATCCGGCAAATCAGCAAGGTGAATCTCTTCTATGTCTCCACCTTGGTCATTCGTCAAGCTCATCAGACAGTAAGGGGAGTACTGCAACTGCCTGCACTTCAATGTCTTCAGCCAAAGGAACTGAAGAGGAGTCTTCAATGGATCTAGAGCTGGACTTCACTCTAAATCTAGGTGGTGATAAATCATCAGGCGTAGAAAAATCAGCCAGCTCTTGTTTGGAATCATTGAACAAATGGCCTAAGGTCAATCTGCAATTAAGCCTCTCCAGTCGTCCTGCTGTGTCTGATATTACAACTATTCATCCAAGTTCCTCTGT
The DNA here is from genome assembly GCF_028751815.1 of Salvia miltiorrhiza. Lineage (NCBI taxonomy): Eukaryota > Viridiplantae > Streptophyta > Magnoliopsida > Lamiales > Lamiaceae > Salvia > Salvia miltiorrhiza. Next base: position 19,495,713 of record NC_080389.1, read on the forward strand.
GCTGGAAAATGCTACCAAGATGGTTACTGACAATGGAGGTCTAAATACAGATGAAGGATCAACTGGAAGTCCATTTTTCCCATTACAGTCTCCCCTCAATGAGGAAAAGATTTGCTTTCTAGACCAGTTGGGGCCAATGAAGACAGCATCTCCAGGTCTCTCCTCGAGCGTAATTACAACACCAAAAAGCTCAGTCACCTGTTCTTCCGGGATAACGCAATTACAACAGCAGCGTAGTAGCAGTACTAAACAATGTCAGTTTCAGGGATGTTTGAAGGGTGCAAGAGGAGCATCTGGTCTCTGTATTGCTCATGGTGGTGGTCGCAGGTGTCAGCGTCCTGGATGCCATAAAGGAGCTGAGGGCCGAACTGCATTCTGCAAGGCTCATGGTGGTGGTCGGCGGTGTGAGTTTTTAGGATGCACAAAAAGTGCTGAAGGACGTACAGATTTCTGTATAGCCCATGGTGGTGGTCGGCGATGCTGTCATGAGGGTTGCAGCCGGGCTGCTAGAGGCAAGTCCGGATTATGCATTCGCCATGGTGGTGGCAAGAGATGCCAGAGGGAAAATTGCAAAAAGAGTGCAGAAGGCCTTTCCGGTCTATGCATCTCCCATGGAGGGGGTCGACGATGCCAGTATCCTGAATGCAACAAGGGAGCTCAAGGAAGTACTATGTTCTGCAAGGCTCACGGTGGTGGCAAACGATGCACATATCCAGAATGCAAGAAAGGTGCAGAAGGAAGCACCCCCTTCTGCAAAGGCCATGGTGGTGGAAAGCGATGTTCATTCCAAGGGGGTGGAGTTTGCACAAAGAGTGTGCACGGAGGGACCCTTTACTGTGTAGCACATGGGGGTGGTAAAAGGTGTGCCATCCCAGATTGCACAAAGAGCGCCAGGGGGCGTACTGAATTCTGTGTTCGTCATGGTGGTGGAAAGAGATGCAAATTTGAAGGCTGCGGTAAAAGTGCTCAGGGAAGCACTGATTTCTGCAAGGCCCATGGTGGAGGGAAGAGATGCTCCTGGGGTCACCCTGGTTATGAATTTGGGCAAGGTGATGTTCCTTGCAACACATTCGCTAGGGGTAAAACCGGACTCTGTGGGTCTCATGGTGCCTTGGTCCAGGATAAAAGGGTCCACGGCGGTGCAACCATAGGAATAGCTGTTCCGGATTCTGTAGCTAATCAATCGGTCTTTACAGTTGATGACATCGGGAAGATGGAGAATAGTGTGGTGACATCCACCAGCAGTTGGAGTTATCTCGGTGACCAGCAAGCCCACGAGCATGTCGGAAGCAGCTCTTCAACGCGTAAGCTCCCAGAAGGAAGGGTGCATGGAGGGAATCTGATGGCAATGTTTGCTGGCGGTCCCAGTTTCAACTTCCCTAGAGGCAAACACGCGGTTGATCAACCATCCGAGCCAGAGAATTCTTTCATGACGCATCAGACGTGGATGTAAGGCCGCCCGGCCGGACCTTCTATCTTGTATCTCCAAAGTAGTCTCACCAGATATGTATTATTTATTGCTCCATGAGAAACTACAGTCTTTGTTTGTTTTGACATAGTTGCAAGGTAGGTGCATGTGTGGCAATAAGGGGAACTCAAACTGCTTCAGTCTTGTTTAGCTCTCTTCTTTTTCTTTTTTTTTATGTAAATACCTATCTGTGTTTGTTTCTCTCATTTCGTGGCCCCTATCAATGTTGTAGGGTCAAGCATGGATTCCCTTGTAGCAATAAAGTTATGGTTTGATGCTTATTGTTGTAGATTCTTGATTCTTGTTGTTAAGACTGCGTTTATTTTGATGGATAAATTTATCCCTGGAAATAGATGGATAATAAAAATTTATGCCTTTAAATGTCTCATTTTTTTCAACATTTAACATAAAAGCATTTTTCCTTCCTTTTTTTCATTTTAAGGTTGGATAATATTATCTGAAAATGGAGGGATAATATTATTCATCCTTAAAGTGAAAATAAGGAAGGAAAAATGGTGAACTTCTCTTTTGTGTAAAATGTGGGAAAAGAAAGGAGACATTTAAAGACATAAATTTTTGTTATCCATAATTTTTCATGAATAAATTTATCTATCAAAGTAAACGCAGTCTAAGTAGTAGTTTGTTTAAGAACTTAAGCTTCAAATATAGTTTAGCTCTGGATATGTACGTACGTGCAATGTCATTCTGATTATAACTGACTTCTTTTTTAATTCCATCTCAAATAATACTTTTGGGATTTTAGTATTTGTGTAATAACAAATATGTGTGATGAGATTATTGAGAAATCTAGTTGTAGATTCGAGTTCTCTAAAAAGCTCATAGTTGTATTTGAGTAATAACAAGTATGTATGATGAGATTATTGGGAAACCTAGCCGTAGATTTGAGTTCTCTAAAAAGCTCATAATTGTAAACGGGATAAAATTCGCATAAATACACAAATTTTTAATAAATTTTGATTTTTAGCATATGAACTAAAATGTTGTTTTCAAATATATAAATTTTCAATTACTTTAATTTTTCACATCATTGTCAATTTTCGTGGAATCAATGTTATCATGACTATGATAGAGTTAGATGGTTGAAAAGATAAAGAACCGGAATTACTGAAAGAGAACACCCAAACAAGAGTCACAAGTGAGATATTTTGCTACAACCTACGCCGCAAGGTTCATACAGAAAAGCATACTCTAATCTAGTGTAAATACTTATTTATGACATACTCCTTTCCAAGCCCGTGCAAAATACATAAGTTCGCAATTAACGAAATAAGATAACACGAATCATAAACTAATTCTTCTCAGCCCAAAACTTGCCCCTTACATAAACCCGCCCATCTCTATCAAATGCCATCCCCAGCGGAACAACCTCGACCTCAAGGCTGAAGTCCGAAAATTGCCCATGCATATCTGCTACATCCACCCAGCTACTGTCATCCGCACTTTGTCCGACCCACTTGACCAGAACCTGTAGCACTTGTTCACCTTCACGCTCCAAAAGATGTTTATGCAACACCTTTTCAGTGTGGAATGATGGATTTACTGCCAATAGATCTTATTTGGTTGCATTAACGACTGGCTTCAACAATGAGATGTGAAACTCCAAATGCACCTTAGAGTTGCTTGGCAATTTCAAATGATAGGCTACGACACCAACTCGAGACTCCACTTTAAACGACCCAAAAAATCGAGGCGCTAGCTAAGCATTTGCTGCTGCAAACAAGCTTCTCTAGCAGCATGGTCGGAACTTCAGATACACCATATCTCCATGATGTTTATTGACCTCTCTCACCGTATCATACCATTTTCACAATGATAAGGATAAACTTTTACATATAAGGTTGGAATATATCTTCATCAAACACTGAAATGTGGTCAGGGCATTGGTGAGCCCAAGAACATGACTAAGAACTCATAGTGTCATGAATGTGTGCGGAAAGTCGTCTTCGGTACGTCTTCTGGCACAATTCTAATGTGATGATAACCCCGACACAAATCTAGTTTACTAAACCATTGAGCGTATAGAGTAATTCTTGAATAACAAGAATGGGTTATTTGTCGGGCACCATTACCTTATTAAGGGCTCTATAATCGACACAAAATAGTCAACAATCATTTTTCTTGCATACCAACAATACTGGGCTGGAATAGGGGCTATTACTCCGCTGGATTATGCCTGCTGCGAGCGTTTCCTTAGCCAAGCTTTCCATCTCATCTTTCTGTGTGATTGTACCTGTAAAGTCGGACATAAACAGGTAGGGGTGCATTCTTGCAACGTGATCCAACGGTCGTGTCTTCAGTTTGGGGCTAACTTTACTGGGACCGTGTACTGGCAGGAAATTAAGACATAAGAGTCTTCAATTTCCCCAGCTAATTAGGTGTTAACGATGGTGGTGTGAGAGCATGTAGTGGTACTTGACCATCGACTGCCAAGAGTAACCATGACTTGTCTTCATTTTCTCAAGAGAACGAATATAAATACTCACATAAGCCTTTCATGTGAGGAAAGGGTTCTCCCAAAACATAATTTTTATCATATCACACAGAATTCCATAGTTGGTGTTGGTCCTGGCGCGAGTATATATCGGTGTATGGGGGATACACATACACCAACTAGCAACTTTGCTCGTTTCTTAGAGTGATGAACAACTCAGCTATAAAGGTTGATCAACAAGTTGACTGATGAATCAGTTTAGCAAGCTAAGGGTTCGCTGACATACAATGAAAGTAATTGTTCAAACTAGTGAATCAGTGAGTAATTATATTGACAGCTTGAGAGCTTATCAGTTGGACTATTAACTGATGTGTGGAATGTGGTGGTTTGTTAATTAACTCGCTTTTCAGAAGAAATTTTTTTTACGCATTCTATTCGGAGAGAGCAATGCCAATTATCAATGACTTTAGTCATTATGATAAAACTTTGAAGATCAGTTTATGCACATGTAATGTATGATGCTTGAGGTCTGCTTGTTGAAAGATTGGCAGTTAAGGCAAGAGAAAACCTAAGTGTAGATTATTAACACAATCGATTTTACTTAGTTGACGCAAGGTCAGTTTGTTGAATGTTTAGAAAGCACGTCAAAGACTGTTTCAACAAAACTAAAGTAAAAAATAGAAAGTACAACACACAAGCAATTTTAACGTGGTTAAGAGCATCTTCTCCTACATCCATAACCTTGATAAATAGGGGAATCCCTTAACCTTGGATTCCTTGTTTTATAGCTGCGAGTCAGCTTGACCAATCAGTTCACCTTAGACCGATCACACAGGTTCCGCGGCCATGACCGTTACTTAGTGATTTCCGAGGTTGCAATACCGTTGCTAGCAATTTATGCGGTTGCAGTCCCGTATGCTATTTTTCGATAGCACCCGTTTCTTCGTTAACTTTAAGACTTCACACTTGAATCTTACTTGTCAACTTCTTTGTTGATTCAACACCTTGTTTCTTCAGAGGGTGAGAGGTTAAGAAAGAGGGGATTCTCCAACTAAGTGAACAAACTGTTACAATGAATAACATTTGAAAGAACTTGTGTGTTCAATTCTAAGCTTTAGATGTTCACAATGAAGAACGCCTAGTTTAGGAACTACAAATGTATTCACAAGTAAGAATTTAGAATTTACAATGAAGAACAAGTTCCTAGTTGGGTAGGGAGATGCTGTTTTTTGGGTTTAACTTTTTTAGAGCACAAGAATATTGGTGACCATCCCGAAGAGGTTCCCCAAGCGTATCGTGAGCTTCCGTCGTATTTATAGACAAAATCTTGAATCGAGCCGTTGGGGAGAGTTTTATTCAAAATGCATATGTTGATCTTTAAAATCTTCCCGTTGAAATAAGGAGTGCTTGATATAGCTGGACCTACACTTTCTTATGGTGATGTTGACGTTTGACAGGCAACCTTGTACTTTTCTTCTCTGAAAGATGTGATTAACATTTTATGCTTAATTGAAGCATTCAAATATCTGGAATAGCTTGATACGCTTTTGGTCTGACTTTTCTTTTAGCTTATTGACTTTAGGGCTGATGTGGCATGAGGGAGTCTGACATGGGCCAACTTAAGTCAGGCAACTTAAGTAAGCTGATGTTTCCATCAACATGCGTTGTAGTTCAGCAAAGTCTTTGTGTTGGTGGCTTAGGCATGACCCAGCTTGCCCATTTGCCTATTCTTCAGACTGGGATTTTCCCATCAGCTTAGAACTCTTTCAGCTGTCTCTATGTTGGGATCTTGTCTTAACTTGATCTTCAGCTGGGATATAGCAGCCTTCGATTTCTTCATCTAATTACATTTCAGCTTAGAATACTTATTGTTCTTAAGTTGTGTTTTGGTCATCATCAGGGTTTCATCATTGAATTTTGGCATTAATCAAAATATAGAATTTTTCCAACAGTTAGGTCAACCCAATTGGTGGTAACATCTCCTAGCTGTGCCAACTATGACAATCTTATAATAACATCAACGTCGCATAAGGGAAAGTATTGTAACATGAGAACATATACCATGCTTTTGAACCTTGGTGCCATCATCGAGAACCATGACGAAACTCGATGTAGGATCATTTGTAAGTTGCAAGATTACACAATGGTTAGCCCCACTATCTATCATAGTTAAGAGCATCCACTATGGTGCTACCCCATAGTGGTGCTACATCAGCAACTACTTCTATTTTTAACTACCTTACACTTTTTTTTCACTATATCACTAGCTCATATTTAACTATCCATGGGTCCCACTGTCATAATCACTTACTCCCTTCATCTACGAAATAAAGTCTCATTTCATGCTGGGCATATAGATTAAGAAAACTTATAAAGGTGTTATGAGTGGGATAAAATGGTAGTGCACGAAGATTAAGAAAGCTAATAAAGGTATTGTGAGTGAGATAAAAGGTAGTAATGGTGACATTTGATTACTTTTGGTGGGTCCATTAGTGGCAAAGAGTAATAAATATAGGAAATAAGGAAGGGTATAAATGTACTCCCTCCATTCATGAAACAAGTACCTACTTGGTGCTCGGCACGGAAACTAAGAAAGCTGAAAAATGTGTTGTGAAAGACTAAAAGGGTAGTGTTAATGACTTTTACTTACTTTTACTAATTTTTCATTAGCATAAAGGCATTTGACATTAGTTTTATTCATTTACTAATTTTGACTTCACTTTAGCTTATTTTTAATTTAATTTTAGTATTCCTCTATTTTCTTTATTTATTTTCTTTGAATATTCCTTTATTTTCTTTATGCATATTTTTTTACTCTAAATATTTTAAGATTTGTGTAGACATTTAATAGCAAAGTGGCAGATTACATTTAGCATTTTTTCTTAAAAATTCGGACATTGAAAGCTTGACTTTACTGTAGACAATTTCTTTATTTCGTTTCTTTACATTGAAAGCTTGACTTTATAAATGCACAAATTAAAAATTCGAACATTGATGGAATGACTGTACTGAAAATTATAAATGCACAAATTAAATAAACTGGAAATTTTATAAATAAAGTGGCAGATTACAAAACCAAAGTGGCAGACTACATTTAGCCACAAAGTGGGGCCACTTTTGCCTAATTAACTCCAAAATATTGGAGGGAAATTTAAAGGTACGACTACCAAGAAAAGAGTCAATAAATACAAATGGGAGTTGGGTGAACACATTAAATTCATCCAACTCCTTAAAATGGCAGAAAATAGAGAGTCTTCAAAACTAAGTAATGATGAGAGAAATCAAGTAGCACAATGGTTGTTGCAATGGAGTTCCAACGGCAAACTTCAATATGGCGCAAATAAGGAGGCTGCCACACTCTTCAAAGTCAGTTTGAAGACTATTTGGTGCATATGGAAATCGGCAACTGCCCAACAAGTGCTCGGACAACCTATTCAATTGAAATCAATGAAAAAAAGGATAACACACAAGGATAAATACATGATTGATGCACAAAAGGTAAAGAATTTAATTGTGCTACAAAGATCTTCACTTAGTGTTATGACTTGTAATCTTGGGGTTAGTAAGTCACTTGTAGGTGTGTGGGTGAAAGACAAAAACCTTAAAGCACATACCAATGCTATCAAGCCATTTTTAACCCCTCAAAACAAGATATCAATGCTGCGATGGAGCCTTAGGCAGCTTAGTGGTATAAATGAGGGGGAATTCATCAAGTTTCAAACCATGTTCAACACCATACACATAGAGGAGAAGTGGTTTTACTTAACCAAAAACAAGGATAGATATTACCTTATGCTGGGTGGGTCGCACTTGTATAGGGCTTGCAAATCTAAGAGGTTCATACCTAAGATTATGTTTATGTGTGCCATTGTACGACCTATCTTAGATGCTCAAGGAAACGTGATTTTTTATGGGAAGTTGGGAATTTTCCCATTCACATACGAAGAGGCAGCTTAAAGAAACTCTAAAAATAGAGTTAAAGGGACAATGAAAGTGAAAACAATACCCAATATCACCAAAAACGTCATAAGGGACTGCATGATCAACAAGGTATGCAATTTTAGTTTATGCTATTAGAATTTAATTACTAATTCATCACTTAGCCATTTCATATTCATATGTCACAAATGTTACCTGCCTTCAAATTGAAGTGGCCTTCATTTGCAAGCAAGAACATAATTATACAACAAGACAATGCCAAACCACACATCAAGGTTGATGATCCAGAGTTCTTAGCAGTTACAAGAGCAGATGGATTCAATATCCAACTGCTCTGCCAACCTGCTAACTCCCAGCCATCAATGTTAATGATTTGGGATTCTTTAGAGCAATTCAAAGCCTCAAAGACCAAAAACCAGCGAAGGACGTAGGGGAACGAATGAAGAATGTGAAAGATCATACATAGAGTATCCTCCACAGAAAATAAATCATGTTTTCCTTACTCTACAGGGTTGCTACCAGGAGATTATCAAAGCCAAAGGGGACAACAACTATAAAATCCCTCACACGAACAAAGAGAGATTGTAAAAGATTGGGATGCTACCAGATGCAATTTCAATTTCACAACAGCTAGTGAATGAGAGTCTGGAGTTCTTAGAGGGCAACAATCATGCTGACACAACAGATCTAACAGATGGTCAAGCAGGAGATTATCAACAGAATATGGCAGACATCCTAGAGGGTCTCACACATGTAAATATCAGTTAGGAGATTGGGTCAACATACTTTTGGATAGGGTTTACAGAACCAAACATATCTTAACAAGTTATAAAGTCTTAGTTAATATTGCATCATTGACTTATTATGCATCATATTCATCCTAACGAACCTCCAATACTAGGTGACAAACCTAGTGGTGGCTCTCTTAAGAGATAATGAGCATCCCTCAGAAGACACATCATCATAGGGCCTTAGAATCACACATAACTCATAGTTAGACCACATATCACAGACCACATATCACAGATGCAATATCACGTACCCTCAGAATAAACATCATCATATGGCCGACTAATCACAAGTAGTAGTATCATGGATGAATATCAGTTCAATTCAAATAGTGGCATCACCAGCCCCCCACAACGCAGATCAATTTAAACCAGATAATAGAAAGACAAAAATGACATCACCATCCAAACCAAAATGTACCAAATGGCATCACCAGCCAAAGCAACATGTACCAAATGGCGTCACCAGCCAACAAAAACGTAGATAAGTTTAGATATCACCTTATTAGCTCAAATCCAACAACATAGGAAAAAAAATTCCTAGAGTTTGAAGACGTCGGCAGCGCGCACAGGGCTTGAACTCCGTTCTCATGAACGGCGGTGGCTCTTTCTCAGGGATGAGGCCACCAGACGCCACCCACGCATCGTAGTTGTTGTCACGAAGGATACACTTCGAAATGCCCACGTATTTAGTATACCTTTTGCCTTCAAATTGCGCAAAGTCGTAGAAGATCGCTTCTTCAATAGATCTAGGAGCCGGAGCACTAATAAGGGGGATTTCAGTCGGCGGCATCACGTATACGGATGAATCCGTCTCCGGCACCATGGATTCCATCTCCGCCACCATAGATTCGGACTCCGGTAGAACCCACGACAGGTGATGAGGAGTAATATATGCAAAAGTAGAGGAATGGGCTTGGATAGAGGAATCACTCGGGTCAGAGGAATCGCCGAGGAGCAGAGGAGCAGAGCAGAGCAGACCACAGCTCTGCCGAGGAGCAGAGCAGAGCTGACCACAGGAGCAAAGCAGAGCTGACCACAGCTCTGCCGAGGAGCAGTGCAGAGCAGAGCTACCGCCTTGCCAGAGTCAGAGCTACCGCCTTGCCAGAGTCAGAGCTACTGCCTTGCCAGAGCCAGAGCTACCGCCTTGCCAGAGTCAGAGCTACCGCCTTGCCAGAGGCAGAGCTACCGCCTTGCCAGAGTCAGAGCTACTGCCTTGCCAGAGTTAGAGCTACCGCCTTGCCAGAGTCAGAGCTACCGCCTTGCCAGAGTCAGAGCTACTGCCTTGCCAGAGTGCAGAGCAGAGCAAACCCACCTTGACAGAGCAGAGCTACCCCGCTGCCAGAGCTAACTTTACCACCGAGATTGGGCTCCATTTCTTTGTTTCGTGGGCTTTAAGGTTAGGCCCAATTAGTCATCTATAAATAGAAGGTTTAGCATAAGCATTAGAGAGATCAATTGATTCGAGCAACACACTTGTAATATGTAAACACTCTCAATATAGTGAAACCGATGAAGAACTCCCGTGGACGTAGGTCTTCATGACCGAACCACGTAAATCCTGCCTCGTTTATTGCTTTCTAGTTTAGGTGTTGATTTCATGTTTCATCCGCTGGCGTCGTCTGTGGGAAAGGATCGGGGCTACGTCGTAAGTTCCGACGAGCTTACCAAAAAAGAAAAAAAAGTCTAAGATCTGATCTTAAAAGTTTTTCGGCGGTTTTCTTTTCCAGTTTTCGGCCACAAAGGGCCGTTTAGTTTCAATTCCAGTTTTATCTCCAAAAAAGAGTGGTTCTCTCTCGGTATTCCGTTTTTCTCCAGATCGATGAACAAAGAAACTCAAGCTGTATCACCAATTTTGGAATCGGTGATCTCTCTCTCCACAGAGAAACTTCATTGGCAAACATCTTCCGATAACCACTGCCTTCTCAAAATTCCAGCGTGCACCGCCGCTGGTCACGGATTTAGCCTCCTTCTCTTTGAGATGCGGCTCGATTCCAGATTGAATCCAGCCTCGCTCTTTCTCCTGTCACAAATCCAGATCAGACCTCTTCCGTCCCAACTTCTAGCCAAAAAACCTGAGTTTGACCACCGTGTTTCACTGCTCATGGGCGTTCACTGCCTTCCTCTCTCTGAAACGCAACTCCGTCAAACTGTCGCAGTCGCTGGTTCACAATCAGGCCCAATCTCCAAAATCCCCTTGACTTGCTAAGCTATTGTGAATAATGATCATAACTATGGAGTTAAATTCTTTACATGAACTGAATTTTTGCTTGGTTGTAATGACTTGTTATATGCTTCAATACGTAAAATGATTTACTTCGTGGGGCATATGGCAGAACTTGGTTTCATTAATTAGCTCTTATCTTTTACTTGTGACATTCCTTTCTTCTTGCCTCGGGGAGGTGAACAATTGTTTGGCTAATTTGTCATCAAAGTCTAAACTGCTAAATCGAAGATTTAACACGCCATAATGCTCTTATAATAATTTTAATTTCCAGTATTAAACTCACGTAAGGTATTATGCCCATATGTGTTTCAGATTCATCATAAATACTGTTGTTATGCACTTGTTTAAATAATTTGCGGGCATGTTGAATTCGTCTTAAGTCGGTCAAGAACATTGCTTGCAAATGATGCAAACATCCTAAGTCTTGAAGTTATATGTGAAATTATAAATCTCGAAGGAGGATCCTTATGGGGGTTGATTAGGGCCCTTGATTGTGCGTATGATTGTAAAGTTTGCAGATCTTAATATGTTCTGATAGCTGGAATAATGATTGAGGATATGTCTTGTATCTGGGTAACTAATTGCGATTTCTTTTTTGAATTAATGTGAGGGAATTGCTGGTTGAGGCGGCCTAAGATCAGCGGAGTTCCGGGACGAATGTATAGCAGAGTTTTCTGCGCAGAAAGCAGGATAGAAGAGGATGGTAGATTCAGCTCCCACAAGTCCTCCAAGATTCACTTGACCCCGACGAAGATAAGAACAAAGCTTTAGTTTCCACCATCAAAACTGCCACCCCGCTGCTACGGGGGGCAAGCAAAGTTTGCCATTCCGCTGTGCTCGACTGAACGACGCAACATGACCTTCTCCTCTCTAAGCTAAGTCTTCTACCTTGGTGAAGTATAATTGAATGGGTATAGATTTAATCGGCATATTATCATGGGATTTTGAATTATACCTAGCGTTGCTTGGTAAACGAGAGAGAAAAGTAAGGTTGAAAGCACAAAAATACGATTGCTGCTGTATTGCAAGTAAAGATAGCGTAAGTTTACAAGGTACAAGCTCATGGCTATTTATAGATTACACGTTAAGGGTAAAAAAGCAATTTCATCGCCGGAGCACGCGTCTTGCATGGTTGGGGGCGTAATGGTAATTCTGTCCTCAAACGGGAGATTTTCCCGCTCTTTCGGTGATTTCTCTGGCGAAGACCATTTCTCTGGCGAGAATGTCTTCTCTGGTGCAGACCGTTTATCTGACAAGGCTCATCCCTCTGACTTCTCTACGGAAGCCCGTTTCTCTGATGAAGCCCGCTCCTCTGGCTTATACTACTTCTCTGCTCTACACATATTACTCCTCATCATACCTTTTGCATGGAAATCTATTATCGACTGAAATTATAAGGTCTTCTGTCGAAGTCCTCATTGCAAATCCAGTTTAGTGAGTTTATGGGGAGGGATTAGATTGTTTGCATGCGTATTGTTAGGATTACTTACTAGGCCTTACTTGAATTTCGATGATTGGGTTTAGGCTTATGAGATTATTGGTTGTTTATGGTACAAATTATAATGCTATCTTGGAAGCTGCACAACTTCTGCATATGTGCTTAGATTTGAAACGCAAATTCACCTTGATTCGAAGATGCACAACTTCCGCATATGTGCTAAAAGTATAAATTGGATGCGTGGTTTTAGGAATTCCGCGGTGTTGTCTCGTTCACTTTAATCATTTCATTTTACGTTGCATACTTTACTCAACATGTTCATGCAGAGCATTGCACATGTCACCAGAGGGGGGAGTGGGGTATATACCCATAATTCATAATTTCAATCCAAATTTCTGCTTAGTAAGTCAAGGGGAAGACAAACATCCAGGGTCAACATCCACGTAAAGTGAAAAGCAGAGCTGAAAAGCAGACTGAAAAGTTGAGCAGAGTATAGCACAGTAGAACAGAGCAGAGAGAGGGTTCGTTTTAATCGTAAGCCACGAAAGTTAGGCGGGTCCCTCTGACCGTCTATGCTCCGTGCAGGGTGTTCTCTTAATCGTAAGCCATGAAAGTTGGATGCATCGCCCGGATCATCCATGCTCCGCGTAGAGGGTTCGTTTTAACCGTAAGCCACGAAAGTTAGGCGGGTCTCTTTGACCGTCTATGCTCCGTGCAGGGTGTTCTCTTAATCGTAAGCCGCGAAAGTTAGATGCATCCCCCCGGATCATTCATGCTCCGCGCAGAGGGTGTTCTCTTAACCGTAAGCCACGAAAGTTAGGCGGGTCTCTTTGACCGTCTATGCTCCGTGCAGGGTGTTCTCTTAATCGTAAGCCGCGAAAGTTGGATGTATTCCACGGATCATCCATGCTCCGCGCAGAGGGTTCGTTTTAACCGTAAGCCACGAAAGTTAGGCGGATCTCTTTGACCGTCTATGCTCCGTGCAGGGTGTTCTCTTAATCGTAAGCCGCGAAAGTTAGATGCATCCCCCCGGATCATTCATGCTCTGCGTAGAGGGTGTTCTCTTAACCGTAAGCCACGAAAGTTAGGCGGGTCTCTTTGACCGTCTATGCTCTGTGCAGGGTGTTCTCTTAATCGTAAGCCGTGAAAGTTGGATGCATCCGCCGGATTATCCATGCTCCGCGCAGTGGGTTCTTTATTAATCGTAAGCCGCGAAAGTTAGCTGGGTCCCTATGACCAGCTATGCTCCGCGCAGAGTATTCCAGCCAGCACGAGGAAGAGTCAGAGAAATGCGTATAAAGGAAGAGTCAGAGCAACAAAAGGAAAAGTCAAAGTTGTAGGGCTAAAGTATTTTGAACTTGCTAAGTGAAAACATCTTGTCTTAAGCGAATGGCGGAACTAAAATATCATGGTTGACAATCAAAGGTCACAAAGCAACAAAAAATTCGTCAGAAACACTCATTTATTATTGACCAGGGGGAGTAGCTGATGAGGAGTAATATATGCAGAAGTAGAGGAATGGGCTTGGATAGAGGAATCACTCGGGTCAGAGGAATCGCCGAGGAGCAGAGCAGAGCAGACCACAGCTCTACCGAGGAGCAGAGCAGAGCCGACCACAGCTCTGCCGAGGAGCAGAGCAGAGCAGAGCTACCGCCTTGCCAGAGTCAGAGCTACCGCCTTGCCAGAGGCAGAGCTACCGCCTTGCCAGAGTTAGAGCTACCGCCTTGCCAGAGGCAGAGTTACCGCCTTACCAGAGTCAGAGCTACTGCCTTGCCAGAGTGCAGAGCAGAGCTACCCCCCGCAAGAGCTAACTTTACCACCGAGATTGGGCTCCATTTCTCTGTTTCGTGGGCTTTAAGGTTAGGCCCAATTAGTCATCTATAAATAGAAGGTTTAGCATAAGCATTAGAGAGATCAATTGATTCAAGCAACAAACTTGTAATATGTAAACACTCTCAATATAGTGAAACCGGCGAAGAACTCCCGTGGACGTAGGTCTTCATGACCGAACCACGTAAATCCTGCCTCGTTTATTGCTTTCTAGTTTTGGTGTTGATTTCATGTTTCATCAACAGGAATGCCGCATACGACCAGGCAACAGCCTCCATGGCGGGGAGGCCGGAACCACCCGTATTTTCCAACGATTCGTCCTCCAAAACCCATGAATAAGTGGGAGGAGACGTAGGAGCATCAGCCATCGGAAGAAAATCGGTGAAGAAGAAGAATGGGTGAAGAAATGACAGAGAATGCTCTAGAACTTAGGGTTTTCGTCCCTAGGAGATTTATTCACTCTTTAAGGAATTGTGAGAGAAATAGGTAATAAAATCAGCGGCCCAATTAAATTAAGTTAGAGTGCTTAATTAGTAATGTTAAGTAAAAATGGGGTGGGTCTAACTGGTAAAGTGTAGTAATTTTAAAAGTAAGGGAGGGTAAATATGTCCAAAAAGCTGAGTAGGTACTTGTTTTGTGGACAAAAATTTAGAGACAAATGGGTACTTGTTTTTCGTGGATGGGGGGAGTATTATGTATAAAAAACAGAGTAGGACATTATTTGGTGGACAAATATTTATGGGCAAGTAGGACTTTGTTTCGTGGACGGAGGAAGTATTTTTTTTCACCATACACACACACACACACATCAACAATTAATTCTATTTTCAACTACCTCACACTTTCTCCACTATATCACTATCTCATATTAACTATTCATGAACCCCATTGTCATAATTACTATTTTTAACTACCTCACACTTTAATTTTAATTTTTATATTTATATTTTACTTCAATAAAATTAATATAAGTACACGAATAAATTGATTTTTCAAAATAATGAAATCTAATTTTAAAAATTAATATAATTATGTTAAAATTAAAAAATTTAAATTGAAACCATAATATTGAAAAAAAAAATTGATACAACATATAACTAAAATTTTTAAAAACAAAAATACACAACATGTTAATTTAAATACGAAATAAAGACATACATAAAACTTAATTAAATCACTAATCACCGCTGAATCATGTCCACACGTGCTCAACCAAGTCTGATCGACGTTGGTGATGTGTCACATCTCATGAGGTACTCATTGAATCCTGTCACCGAATCGTGATTTATTTTCTCTGCAATATTGTTGTTTGACGTGCTTGGTTCTTCTTCGACTCATTCGCTTGCCATTTTTCCTTCATCCTTAATTATCACATTATGTAAAATAATGCAAGCATACATCATGTGATGTTTTCTTTGTACTAGACGTAGCTCAGACCTCTAATCATTGCCCAACAAGCTTGGAGAACTCTGGATGATCGTTCCATATCCTTTCTCGTAGCTTCTTACATTTTCTTAATCTTCTTTTTCTTTGGATCTTAAGGACATTGGAAGTTCTTGACAAAAGTTTCTCATTCAAGATATATGTACATATATATATATATATATATATATATATATATATAGGGAGCGGTTATTCAATAAACCACCCTTATTTTAAGAATTACGAACCAGTAAAAATGCATGAATTTTATGTATAACACGCATGAATAAACTGTATAAAGGTACGAATTGCGAAAAATAATTTTTTGCTACCTTTGGGATTCGAACTCAGGACCATGAATTTATCCAACAAGGTGATGAATCAACCGTAGATCTTGATGATCTAAAGGCTGAAAATGGTTCCTAATTTATATTTTAAGAAGCGTTCTTATTTTAGCCTTCCCCTATATATATATATATATATATATATATATATATAGGGAGAGGTTCAAATAAGAACCACTAATAAAATAAGAACGGAGAACCATTTTAAGCCATTCGATCATCAAGATCTACGGTGGATGCATCATCTTGGTGGATGGATGCAGGTGCTGGGTTCGAATCCTGAAGGGAGCAAAAAAATTATTTTTTTCGGATGCATTGAATTTAATAGCGGATGCATTAATTTGTATAGCAGATGCAGTAATTTTATTGGTTCTTATGTTCTCACAATAATTGTGGTTCTCACTATAACCGCACCCTATATATATATATATATATATATATATATATATATATATATATATGAAGAAGTAACTATATTTCGTTCTGAATAAGTCAATAAATTTACCGAATAAATCACGCGACCGCACGAATAGTTATTTTACTGAATAAACACGTATATTTTTCGTTCATACGCTCGCGTGATTTATTCAGTAAATGTATTGAGTTATTCAGCCTTCGTTGTTTCCTTCTACATTTAACATTCTTTATTGATCCATTCCCTATATATATATATATATAGGGTAGGGATCAATAGAGAAGCTAAATATTGTGGAGAAGAGAGAAGTGATCTGAGCCATTTAAATCCATGGATCGGCCGGCCGGCCCTAATGTAGGCTGATCTGGACGTTCCTTTTTAATAAAAAGGTTACAAATGTAATTCCAATTTTTAGTATATCTCAACCTCCTATAAATATGCAAACGGAAATCTTTTTTTTTTTGGTAGATTAGGTGTATTTAGTTTAACTTTCCTATTTTTAATGCTAAATCTAATCACATTAATTATGGTAAGGATTATACCATCTTTCCGGAAATTTGCTCTATCATTTCAAGTCTTATACTTTAGAATTCTAACTTGTTTTATTATTATTATTATTATTATTATTATTATTATTATTATTATTATTATTATTATTATTATTATTATTATTATTATTATTATTATTATTATTATTATTACTACTATTATTATTATTATTATTATTATTATTATTATTATTATTATTATTACTATTATTATTATTATTATTATTATTATTATTTGTTGCGTTTTTGTATATATATGTTGATGTATTATTTTCATTTTTATGTATCCCTCATATTAATATTTAAAATATTATGAAAATAATATTTTAAATATTAATATGAGGGATACGTAAAAATGAAAATAATACAAATTCATGAAATAATATGTCTTTGCTTTGGAGAAGACTTTAATTTACTCTTGCTCTTTCATTTATTTTATGCAGATCAGTTAAATGCTACATTCAACAGAGTATGTATATCATACTTGTAACATATTCAGTAGATTGTTCATATTATTCGCACAACTTGAAAGTTTATTCAGTTTAATATGTTAAATTATTCAGATTCGTTAAATGTTCATTCAGTAGAGTCTGTATTTCATATTTTTGTAACATATTCATTACATTTTTGCGAATAAGGATAGTAATTTTTTGAATAACTTTCTAGGTACGATAAACAATAATTGTATTCTATTTGAATATTGTTCACAATTTACCAAATAAGAATTATATTTTTGCGAATAAGGATATTAATTTGCTGAATAATGTAATCGTGACTCATAAATTGTGAATAAGGAAAATATTTTGTTGAATAAAATATTATTATTCATGAATATGTCGTATTCAAATATTGTGCAAGACGTATCGAATAAAAATCATATTTATGTGAATAAGGAAAATAGTTTTTGAATAATTTATATGAAACTCATACATTGTAAATTCTTGAGAAAAATTCTCAAGGGGTCCGATCTTCATCATCCATTAAAGGATTCAGAACCAGAACCTGCACATTTACTAACTAAAACTCAAGCAATATCGAAAACAGAACCTGAATATGCACATTTACGTACTGTAACTCTTAGAAACTATCAAAATGATCAAACTCAACCAATATCGAACACACAAATATATTTATGATTTATCACAAAAAGCAATCTTAACATCCAAATACATTCGATGCATACATATAGAGCCCTATCAAATTGAGGACAATCCAACTAGATATTCAACCAACCTTGAAAATATACTCCATTTGAGAAAATTTGAGAAAGAATTTGAGTGTTTACAATCAAACACTGCATCGTGGGGCACACATTGACCATGTGCCATCATAATCGATTTGTAGATCTCAACAATCATCCTCTCGTCGTAATCCTTGGTCGGCCGCACGACAAATCTGGTCACTCCGTCGGGCGTCGAATCTGTCGGTGAATACACTCACTATCATCCTCGTGTTTGCGATCTTTATCACCATTCTGATGTAGGCGTCCCGCAGCCTGAGCATCAATTTCTTCGGCGAGAATCAGAGCTTCAACTCCATCCGCGACGTCAGTTTAATCCTCCGCGACGATCAGGCTACCGCTGCGGGACTAGAAGAGAGCACTAACGTATACACATTCCATATGTTCATGATCGCCGAATCTATCCTGCTTCGATATCTATTTTCAGACCCCCGAAATACAAAATAAAGAAAAAACAAAGCAAAGTAAACTAACTCCCTTCAAAGTTTCCTCGCCAGGAATTGATGAATTAAACCGCCGTCGAAGCTTGTTCGCTGAATCGCCACTGGTTCGTTTCTGGAAAGAGACGACTATTTCCTATAGCTTGGGTTTGGAGACGTGGGTGGTTGGGCAGGGTAAATCCCTTAATTACCGCCCAAAGTTATTTCTTGCAGTTATTCAGTAAATATTCGCTTCCAATTATGCCCCTAAATGTGTTTTAGTGTTTATTTTTTTGTATTTTTCCTGTTAATTATGGCTTTAAATCCGGTAGTAATTAAGCCATCTAGGCCGTTCATTTATTCTAAATCAATGGTTAAGATTTCTTCTTTATTCTCTAATCTAAGGGCCTTCTCTATAGATACTAACCCTATATATATATATATATATATATATATATATATATATATATATATATATATAGGGGAAGGCTAAAATAAGAACGCTTATTAAAATATAAATTAAGAACCATTTTCAGCCCTTAGATCATCAAGATCTACGGTTGATTCATCACCTTGTTGGATATATTCATGGTCATGAGTTCGAATCCCAAAGGTAGCAAAAAATTATTTTTTCGATATTCATACCTTTATACAGTTTATTCATGCGTGTTATACATAAAATTCATGCATTTTTGCTGGTTCGTAATTCTTAAAATAAGGGTGGTTTATTGAATAACCGCCCCTATATATATATATATATATATATATATATATATATATATATTGTACGTTAGGTAGTATCCATGAGAATATTGCGTGTCATTTACTGTGAATGGAATGCAAGACACTTGTCCGTGTAGAACATCGTTGAACAAGAGAGACTGATTAAGCACGTTAATGTCATTGTTTGACCCTACAACCTCCAAAAAAACTATTTCAGATTCACAAATCTTGAGAAGCAACCGCTTCAAGCAAAAATTGTTGGGGCTTCATGATCCCACGGGTGAATTGACCTTTTCATGCTATTGGACAATTATCTCATGTTCAGTGCATATAATCAAGACTCCCAAGCATTCCAAGAAAGCCATGCATCTGCTTGTACATTTTCATCAACCGCTGATAGTCATCAACGGTTGGCTTTCTCAAGTAGCGTGCCCCAAAAATTTTAACCACACCTCGGCAAAAGCGGCGCAAGCATTTGTACCTAGTTGCTTCAGAAATACATAAGTACTCATCGTAGTGATTGGTTGGACCACCATATGCTAATTGTCGAATTGCATTCATGTATTTTTGCAGTATAGTGAAATATTTCTTCCTCGCTGTGTCGACTCTCTGTTGAACCATGTGTTGTGGGCTTCCAAGGCATTCGCTATGCTAGTAAATAAAATTTCACGCATCCGAAAATATCACCTATATACATTGGGACCCCATGTTGGATTATCATTGAAATAATCTCTCATGAGCCGTTGTTGTTCCCCTCCTGATCTCGTTGAGTATATTTTCTTGAGGGACCAATACAAGAATTTAGCACATAGACAACATAAAATAGACTATAGATTTTAGTAAATATATTGTTAATTATTATATTGACAACTGCTACAGCCAAACCCGTTATCTATAATAATCATAAAAAAATGCGCCCATAGACAACAGGTTCTAAAACCTGTTATCTATGATCGCTCTTAGACAACATGTCTTAATTTTTTTGTTGTATATTAACACAATAGACAATGGGTACTCGTAAACTGTTGTTTATAGTTAACGCCTATAAACAAGTGTTTCAAAAACCTATAATCTATTAAATCATTATACAAAAGGTTTTGAAAATACTTATCTAATTTAATTAAAAAAAACTCGAATTGAACTTTTATTCTTTCACTCTTCAGCCCACACCGATCTCCCCGTTGTTGCAGTCCTCCATTGTTTTCGTATCTCCCACACTGCCCTCCCCTGTCACATCTTTTCCTAGCGCCGACAGTTCACTCCATTTCCAAATCGTAGATGCATCCCACCGCCCCCAACCTCGCATTATCCGTCTTCCATCACCGTCGCACCGCCAAGATGCTTCCATCCCGACGCTGCACCAAGCCAAGCCGTCACTTCCATCGCAGTAAGCACTGCTTCCCGACACGCGCACAACGCAAACTCACCATCAGCACCTGAATTGAAGCATTATGGTTTGCAATCGTATCCTACTTGACGCCCCAATTGAGTGATATGACCGAGAAAATGTCGAAGAAGAACAATTTAGGCCAAAGAAAAAGGCTGCATGATTTTGATTTAAATTGTAATGTGAATTTGTTTACTTGTTAATTTAGCGATTTTGCTAAAATCAATTTTGTAGTTCTCTTCGTTGATTATCAACTTTTCTAATTGCTTTCAATTTTGTAAGTCATTTTTATTTTATTGCTCTTTTGATTTCTTTGGCAGTAGAACATGTAAAATTGGTACAAATTTTTAATTTTTTTCAAGTTGTTCTAATACTTCCATATTCCATAAGGCACATCTGCAAACACAACTGATATTTTAAAAGTGGATTTGGTTATTGAAAACAAAACGTTCTTATATGCGTTCAAATTTCGATTGTCCTTCAGTTTGAGTGATCATTTACAGGATATATTCTTATAACTGAGAAATGTCAAGCATATGTTTCTTAATACATTGTGTTATTCTTGTTTTTTTCTAATAGTTTACTGCATACTTATTAACCTAGCAAAAGAAGCGGACATTGCAGTATTGTATACTTATAAATGACAAATGTAGAAATTATGCACATAGTAAGTCTAGTTTCTCACATCTTTCTGGATGGTTGTCAATTTTCTATAGACTTTAGGTTGGTTCTAATGGTTGTATCTTTGTCTGGAAGCTCCTCGTGCTTCTATCTTTAAAGTTGTTGCAATGATCTAAGGGAATTTTTGGTCAATTTTTACGGAAAAGCATAAATCTTCATGTAGCTTCTAATAAGATAAACTCCAATTATTATAATTTATTTATTATTTATTTATTTTGTACAAGAAAAAGAAACATTTTGATTTCATTCATTTTTTATTTTCAATATTTTACCTTAAGTTTTACTGCTCACACATGAAGTACTGAGGAAATGAGTTGTCATAAATGAATATAAGGTGTGGCTTACATTGAGTTGAGCATTTCCACTTTGATATAGGAACTTATAATCGGACATGGAGATGAGCATTGCCAGTTGCATAAGACTGCTTTACTAAGGGATGTTATTTATGATATGCCAGAGGTACAAATCTCTATTGACTCAAAAATTTCGAACTACATTTTCTTCTTACTCTTGTCTACCGAATTTTTATTACCATACTTATTTCTCTCATGCATATGTCTCTTTAGGTGACAAATAATGTAGATCAGGATTAAATGCGTTATGGTAACGCTCATTGCACTGAATTTCATAAACTCATTACATTGAACAAACAAAGCGAGTATAGTTATGAAGACTCCTTAGCTCTTATATCACTTCATTCAATTATCACGTATTGAGTTGAATATCTCTTTGTTCATGTAATAACTTGATATTATCCAAATGTCCATGATATCAAGTTGACATGTCTTCTTCTGAATTATAGATATTTTCAATTGAATATAGTTTTTCATTTTTTTTGCGTACAGTTCCATTATCTTAATTTGAGGTGTTTCTAATGCTTAGAATGATTTAAAGGAAAGATTCCCTTAAGTCACTAGTGTTGCAAATAAATGAATATCAATTATGTATTCCTTTTAGATGTATATTTATGAGGACTGTCTGTCTTCTTTCTTTTATCATATTCTCTCCAAAGATATTTGGTTATTCAGATGCAAAAAGGAAAAATTCCCACAAGTCCATAGTGTATGATCATCGTCCTCATCAATTGAATCAAGATGATTATGAAAAGTCTGCCATGTTCCCAAGTTCGAGGTTTGAGATTTTTTGTTTGTTTGTAAATATTAGCGATTGGAATTGATTTGTCCATTGTAACTTCCTTGTTGCTTCTTTGCATCTTTTTGTTACAAAATAGTTAGGATGATTTCATGACTACAGGGAGGTAACTTTAGAAACTTACTCGGTATACTGGTTGGACTAGATAGAGTCATAAAACTTGATAACTTTATCATAGACCTCGGTGCAAGTCAGATAAACATCTGTTATTCATCATTGCGAAATTATTTGATCCTCTTAGGACATTTTGAAGCTATTCTATAGTTAAGTTATGTTATGTTCAAACAGATACCTGATTATGCCTTAAGTTTTGAAGATAAGAAGTCTTGCAAGTAAGATTTTGTGATTTGGTGTGTTCTTAGCCATTTTTGACACTACACTATCTAACCCTGAACCTTTTGCTCCATAGGCCTATTGGTCGACTAGGGATGGATGACGTCATGCCCACTGTAGTTACAAGGCCCGAACCCCATAACCATGCTTGTACTGTGAGAGACAGTTAATACTGAGGAATGTGTTCCATATTAACTACTTGAAATTCATTTTGTTTTTTTCACTAGGTTCTCTTGCATCTAAATCAAGATAGACTCCTCTTTGTTTGGGAAAACGCAAGGCCACAAGGATTTCCATGAATTTCTAGCTTATGTTGAATATAATATGAATTTATTTGAATAATTATGGGATTAACTTAACTTCTCATTTATTGTATTGTTTCTGCATATCATGATTTTGGATAGATCAAATTATTTTTATATAGTTTAGTATGAGAGATTGGCTATGTTTTTCTTGGGTATGGAGATTATTTTATTTTGTATGTTGAAGAAGTTGATTTGTTAGGTTGATGATAACAACAATAAGAAGAAGAAGTTGAAAACAAGGATGAAACCATTGGCCAAAGCTAATACTTCCCAGACACTGGAGGTCTACAAATAAGGTTACTATCATTAGAGATTGAAGATTACATTAGAGGTTTTTTTTCGTAGATGATTGAAAACGTAGTTAGAGACAATACAACTATGGATGTTATCTCTTTTGATGAGATACCAAACATGATGTTTGACTTTTGTGATATTAATCAAGTTTTTATTAATGAATTTTGACTATTTTTTTGTTGTTTGATGTTTAAGTATTTTAAGTTTTTCATATATTATGGTATTACAAAATAGGGAATCTGAATATTATAGATTTTTTTTTTTAAAATTATGTCATAGAATAGACAACAGGTTGTATAACATGTTGTCTATATTATTATAGACAACATGTATTAATTGTCTTCTATCATTGCCGCTTGTTGTTTATATCATTATAGACAACATGTATTAACAGTTGTCTATGTTAATATAGACAACCGGACAATAGCAGTTGTCTATCAGCGCCCCATAATAGACAACACCAGCCTTAATAGCATGCGTTTTTGACATAGACAACGCCAAATGCCTATTTTCTATTAACGAAATTCTTGTAGTGGACGTTTGTTTTGTACAATTGGTCTAAGCAAATGTTGTTAGGCACTATCATCCTCAATATTTTGACGCATGTACTCCTTCATTGCAACTTCAACTTTAGCTTCAGATGCAGGTTCAATCTCAGCTTCAGCTTTAGCTTCATCTTTAGTTTGTTCACGATCATCACTAGAAAACGATGTTATGAAGAGAGAAATTGGATAGAGAGAATTCAGTTTGGTTGATATATTATAGTTCATATAATAAATAGCAGATGGAGAATGCAGTATCATAGTTCATATATTATAATGGTTGAAAAATGACCGTTGTAGAACACAACAAGTACATGCTAAAAATAAATAGCAGATGGAGAATGCAACAGATACAAATTAATTAAAAATAAAATGACCGTTGGAGAATGCAAAGTCTACATGTTAAAATAAATGACTGTTGGATTACATATTAAAAATAAATTACCGTTGGAGAATGCAACAACTACAAATCATTTTTTTTAAATTACAAGATAAATTAAACACACAACACAATTGCTGAATTAGAAAAAAAAAATCTAAGATACAAGACAACACACGACTTAAAATTTAATTGGAGTAACAACTAATTTCAACAATTTGCATCATGCCGCCTCACATTGGATCTTATTAGCTTCAAGATGCACGACGTTCATGTTTGATGAGTCTTTTATTATGATTTCAAACTCCTTTAGATATTGTTCATTCTCCGTTAAGCGCATGTATTTGGTTGTATTGGTTTGATGTGCTTTGGTAGCCTCTATTGCAGTAATGAGTTCTTCTTTTCTTCATCTTCGCCGCTTTTTGGTACGGCTCGTCCTTTGTACAAGACAATGTGTAGGCTTCTCATTTCAAATCTTTTGCTCTTTTGGATGCCTGAATACTCCCTTAAACCTCAACAAACTTGGAACATGTCATCAGAATTCTCCAAACTCCAAGGTACTTAAAACCTTGTGTATCGTGATATTGCTTGTATTCTGTTTGTGTCATCTCCAGAATATCGACATCATTCTTGCCACTTTTCTAGATGCTCGCAATCATGTTATGAATGATCGACATCATTCTTACCACTTTTCTAGATGCTCGCAATCATGTTATAACATTCAGAATATAATTTAGTCTATTTTTGCATTTTGTTGAATTGCGCCTTCAATTGTTTATGTTGCCACATTGAAGTGTTGGTAGGGTGATATGCATTATAGGCTTGTGCAACACGTTTCCACATTTGCTCACTTATTTGCTCAATTTCCACCACTGAATCGATGCTAATATCGATCCATCATTACACAAGAAGCTCACACTCTGCATCTGAATAATACACCCAATTCTTTCTGGTAGGTTGGTTGTCATCATCGGGGTGTGCCTCGATACCCCTTGATAGAGAGATTTATATTTTCTAGACCTTGCACAAATATCTTTCGTGAAGATGACGTCCCTTGGTCAGTACTCACCCCATCTTTACTGTTCCTCTTTAACATATCTAAAAACATAAGTCCTTACGAAAGATATCCTTGTGGGGGATACTGTTGCGGGGGTATACATATGGTTGAAACCCTTGAGGTGAAAGCCCTTGCGATTAATATCCAAATGGAGGGGCACTAATGAGATGAGATTATTATGATATATCTGAGGATGAGGATCAGACATATTTGGCCAAGAAAAATTTGAATAATTTGAACGAATATAAGAATTTTGGAAAGGAAAATTTGAATTTTGTGAAGCATAATTTGATCCATATGGATCAAACAAATTCGAAAATCCATCCATAATAACTGTGAATTTTTTGGATGAAAGAAATATGTGAAAAAAATAAAATTGGATGATGATGGTGGGTAAAATATGAAATTTTAGGTGTATATATAGAAATGAAAAGAAACTTACCGTTAAAATCAAACGGCTACAAAATCATTGACGAACGAAAACAAAAAAAAAAGAATTGGAAAATTTTAACAAGAAAAAAAGGTTGCAACAAAAGGGAAAAAATGGGCGTTAAAGAAAAACACAAAAGAAAAGAAAATATATATATTAAAAAAGAAACAAAAAAAAAACAACAAAAAAACCACCGAAAATAAAAATAAAAATATACTCCCTCCATCCACGATTATTAATGTTGTTATTATATTTCTTTTTCATTTTCTACTACAAAATTTATCTCTCATGTCTTCTCTTTTGATAAAAAAAATAAATAATAATAAAACCTCACATTTATTTGTTGGATTATTTTATTAAGGATAACATAAAAACATCTAAATTATAATTTCTAGTTAAAAATATGATGAATCATTATCAACAAATGTGTAGACAAAATAAGAAAAATATTTGTTAATTATTTTTATAGAAAGTAATAAAAATAGGAAATAATAATAACTATCTTAAATTTAAGATTAGAGTAGATAACATATTTTTACTATAAGAATTTTAAAATTAAAAAAGTTCACTAAAATTTGTTAAGTTTGTATTATTTATGATCTTTAATATACAAGGTTTGGGATTTAATTTTTAATATATATATTATCTAAATAATAGAATTTCTTATTTGATTTTTTTTTTGTAGTTATGTTTGTCTATAAATTATTTATTTGTTTATTTATATAATCATATTTTCTATTATCTTTTCTCAATTAAATTTTAGATGGACATTTATATGTATTAAGAATGAAAATGCTAAACTTATATATATATATATATATATATATAATTTAACTATTACTATAAGATACTCACTAAATGAAAATTACTATAATTTTCAATTATAGAATATAAAGGGAGAAAAGTGAGGAGAGAAGCTATTATAGAAATTAAGTTGCGAAATATAAGAGATGAAAGATGAGAAAAAAAATATTTGAAACTATAAATACACATATTTTTCGTTTCAAATTTATTTTAAATTACTTTTTTTTAAATGCTGACGTGTAATAGTGTCACGACCGGACTTAATTAAGGATAATTAAGCCGGGAAACCATGACCAAGGGTTGGAGATAAGAAGCGGGATAGAAAGGGGATGAACAAATAAATAATAAACAACGAAGAAACATACTTAAATATTAACAACGAAGGGAACATTTACAACGGAGTTAGAGTCGTGATGACTTGGTCAAACTAGTAAGTTCGGGTAGCTCCGACTTAGCCAAAAATAATATGAAATTCCTTTGAGTACGCAGCGGAAGAAGGTTCTGATTACATGTATGAAGACATGTGCTCAAGAGTTCTCTAATACATATAACCTCAGATAAAAGGGATTTCCTGCTCGTCACTTCATCACCACCGGCTACTGCTCAACCTGCACATTTAGAAATACATGCAGGGCTGAGTACAAAAGTACTCAGTGGGTACATATGCCTATAGAAACTTGCATAGAAAACATAGATTGTCATGCCATCTTATCAGTAGAGCAAGGGAGTTTTCATGAAATAAGCCCAAGCTTACTAAATTCTTTTGTGATTCTTAAAGATCGACTGATCAGTCTAAGTTCTCTTGTATTTTATCATATCTGAAGCTTGTGTGCCGGAGAGGTGGCCACCTCTTACGGACACCTGACCGGCCAACCCGTTAGATGACTCACGGCCCTGGGTGTACACTAGCCCTGGCAGGATAGCTATCAACTGCTCAGGACCCGAATTCGATTACTTTAACTGGCATTGCCTCATCAGATAGATATCACACTAAATGAAACATTTTATGGCAAGACAATAACTGAAATATCTGAAATAACTTTCTATTCATAGATTCTGTAATGAAATAACTTGCTTGAAAGTAACATTAAACTGATTTGTTATATCTGAAAGTAAACCCACCTGATTTGAGATCTTGGTGATTCGGTGAATCCTTGAATGACGGTTATTCCCGACCTTGACCTTGATTTCGAGAAAATCATAAGATACTTACTCGGGAAAAATTCTCAGAATGAGAAAGCATAATTAACCATGCATGAATCGGATATGCATGAACTAATCCTTGGGGCGATAGTCGGGAAATTCTATTATAAAATCCTCGTTAATAGATTTAGCTAATTCTCGTTTACCGCGGTCGAATAAATCTGTAATTCTTCCTTCCCCATCAGAACATTCTAAATTCGTAAAGTAAAATAATCTCGCTCTTGTATTCGATAACTAGAAGGAACTGACTCGGTTCATCCCATAAGTAACCCCGTAAGAATTTATCGGGCTTGACAGTAGAATATAATTACTAGTGTAACTTCAACTAATTAATGACTCCGAATAAGGTAGCCGATTAATAAAACAAGTGGCTTTAATGAAATAAACGATAACAGTCCTCTTTAAATTATTTGGGCTTGAAGGAGATAGTAATAAGCTCATTAATTAAGAGGCTCAATAAAATAGCCTACTAATTAATCAGGAATGGCTTGAATTAAAGCACTGCAGCTGTCTAAATAAAATAACGAAAGTGTCCCAATGATATAATAATTAATGTGGGCTGGAAAGAATAAATCTTAGTTAAGTAAACAAATAAATTGGCTCAATGAAGCAATAAATTGGCCCAACAAATACATATGGAATTTGCAAATGAAAGTCTATCAATATATATATCTCAGCCCAATTCTTTTTTAAAATGAATCGAGCCCAATCAGCATTTAAAGGGAATTGGCCCAAAATAAAAACTGGCCCAGTTCTAATTAAAAGGAAAAGCCCAAGCAAATGAAATAAACATAAAGCCCAAACTTTAACAAATAAGTCGGCCCAAACATCATAAGGGAAAGGCCCAAAAGAAAAGAATAAACACAGCCCAAACTCTCTCTCTACTCACTATCGGTCTCTCTCTTCTCCCCCAAACTCAATTCTCTCGCTTTTCTCTCTCTGATCTCTCTCAAAGCCGGCCGCTCGGCTCTTCTTCAAATCGATCGACTCCTCCTTCTCCGGCCACTCAGCTACCGGCGCACACAACTCCGGCGCCCTTCTCCCCTGATCTTCTGCTGAACTCGTCCAAGGCAAAACGGCGAGCCCTAAATCTCGATTGCCAGGTCGCCGCTGCTGGAATCCGGCGAGCGGTCGCTACCTGTGAGCGGCGCCGTCCAACTCCTTCCTCACATCCCTCTCCGACATCGAGCCTTAGATCCCAGAAAAGGGGAAATCGTCTCAGTCAATCGATTGTTGCTCCGGGCCCTGGTGCCGGTCGGCCTCGGCGATTCTCTAGGTCCGACGTCGTCGTTACTCTGATGCAGGCGAGACGACGAGAGGTCGCCGCCTTCTCTCTCCGTTCCGGCAGTTGGGGCTCGGCAGTTGCTTGGGCAGTCGGCCCCTCTTTCCCAAAGTTAAGTAACTCAACTCAATTCGATTCAAAGTCCTAGTTTTTGTGGTCGTGAGTTCTCGTAATTGCTATTCTAGAGTGCAGTGAAAGTGAAGCATGTAAATTCTTCTGTTGTAAAGTAACTCTCTATTGTACAACATATCTTGGCTATTTCGTGAAGATGAACTGTGATTATGCTTAGCATGGATGCGAACTGAATTGAGTATTCAAGATAGTAGAATACCTTGAATATGTTTGAACTGATTGCTTGCTGTTGGAGTTGAAAGGAATGGGTAATAACTGAAATGAATTGAAGGTTTCTTGTTGATAAGAATGCAGGAGACTTGAACTGAAAATAGCAAAGTTAAGGACAAAGCTTACCTTGAGAGCTTTGGCAGAAACACACGGTTGTTCTTCAAGTTTTTGGTGAAATAAACTGAGAGTGAGAATTAGCATTTGCTGGCTGGGTTGGTATTAATAAAGAAAATGGTGCTGCATACTTGAGTATGCTAGGAAGATGTGCAGGAATAGGGTGGCTGAAGGTAGAGGCTTGAGGGAACCGGGCAGCCATGGAAGGCGGCTGGAAGACTCTTGCCGGTGGCTGAGGAGATGGAAGTGCAGGGGTGGTCGGCTGTTTCCGCTGCACTCTTCTTTTTACCTTTCTCTCTCTTTGACTTTTGTGTTCCAAACTTGAGAAGTGGGCCATGTAAGTCCCAACTTGTAATATCCTATGAATTTCCAAGTTGAGAACTAACTTGCACTCTGTAAACTGTAAATAAAATACTGGTTCGAGTTCCTAAACATCGCGTTTCTGTATTCGTTTAATATCTGCTTTCTTGTCTGCTAATATCGATAAACTGTAAAATAACTTAAATTAAATCCGTGGATTTAATCTGCAAAGTTGGAAATAATTCCAAGACTTCTAGTGGCACTAATATAACAGCATCTGTTTTTCAATAACATGACTTCGCTAAGTCAGTTATAACTTGGAAATAATAATTACTGAATGGTTCGATAATTCTCATCGCGATTTACTCACGCGATACAAAAGCATAAAGCTAAAATAATAACTCTGTCACTGATAATTAAACTAGGATTATAAGCTGAATTCTAATAAACTGTGAACTGGATTCCATTTACTGAAAGATGCGATTTTATTATCGCGATACTGTATTTAAATAACATAAAAAGAGCGGGTCACTGCAAATAGCTACATGGCACTTGGCCGGAACACGTCATTTACCGGTAGCTGGAAAATTTTTGCGGGCCACAAATAAGGAAAAAATGAAACGATTGGTATTGTTTTGTAAATATGCTTATGGTGGGCCAAAAAGTGATATTTACCCTTAAATTAAAGATTTTGTCATGATCGATTTGCTCCGTGCAAATCTACGCGTTAGGGTTCATTCCCTTTCTTCCAAATTCTTCCAAATCCATCATATATATCTGCTGTCTCTTTCCATTGATAAACTTCTACTAATTGTTTCAACGCAGGTGTAAACCACATAACCTTCAGCGATTAGGACCAACATATGCCTTCGCCCCTCTTTCTGACGCGTTAGGGTTGATTCCCTTTCTTCCATACCCATCAATTTTTGATCGACGTCGATGAAGAATTCCGACGAGAAACGGCTTCTTGTGAAACGTATCCTTGGAGTTGGAGAGTTGGGTATGTATCATTTAAGTGCTCTTTCTCCGCGAGATTTATCTGAAATCCGCGACGAAAGTTTCGTCCTCTCTTTTCTGCATTCAAGGTGGGATATTGATTTTAACTGTTGCGAGGGTTTGTTGTGTATCTACCAAGTTTCTGGCCATATTTATCTTTGCAACCCCACAACCAAACAGTTTCAGTTCTTTCCTACCGAGGAAGTCTGTCCATTTGATAAGACGAGGAGCACGTTGGTTGGTGGTTGTGTCTGCTATGATTCTAAATCTGATGATTACAAAATCCTAAGAGTTTGTCAAAGTGTTAACCGTAGGAAGTAGGAAACTTTTGAATTGTATTCGTTAAGAAATGGTTCTTGGAAGGAGGTTCGGAGTCCTAGGCGAGAAGGTAGGTATCTTCTTAGTTTTAAAGCTATACCTGTTGGAGGTAAGTGTTATTGGTTTGTTTAACGGTGGTGACCTGGTTGCATCGTTCGATTGTATTGAGGAAAGCTTCTCTTACTTTCATTTACCACCAAAGTCTCGTCACTTTTACTGTAACCTTGTCCAGTTTAATGGTGGAGATTCGTTAGGTGTTGTTCGCATTCAAGGTGATTATTATGAGCTTTGGATATAGAAAGAAGATTTGTTGCTCTGGAATAGAGAGTTTAATGTCTCTCTTGGTGGTGCTGTTACTGAAGCACATGGGACTATATACGGTACATTCTTCTTTCTTCGTGGAATAGCTGGCAAGCCGGATGAGGTCAAACATCGTATAGTAGTTTACGATTGGAATAAGAAAGACTGCAAGGAACTTGGTATTGATAATTCTGACTTTGAAATCGATGTTTTCTGTTATGTTGAGAGCACCGTAGTGCTGCCCCATGGAAACACAATCTATGGATCCGGCTTTCTTAATGATCCTCCTGTCGTCTATACTCCTTCCGTCAACAAGGAGGACGAGGACGAGGATGAAGACGAGGGCGAGTATGAGGACAAGGGCACGAAGTTGGCTCTTGATGATTTTTATGAAAACGGATTCCGCATCCTTAATGGTATAGCGAAGGAGGAGGAGAAGCTGGTTGAGGCAAATGAGAACATGCCATCTGTATATAAATATCCCGTTTATGTATATAGGCAGTCTCCTTTTGACCCATCATACAAGGCTATTGGTCCCAATGTAGCTGCCTTTGGTGCAAAGATATTGACTGAAGGTGGGGTTAATATGGGGACTGGCAAACAGCATTCTGCATCAAGTATTATTTGTGCTAGTAAAAGTATTACAAGTGAAGCTGCACCGACTCCCCAGATTATAGGCCCTCAAGGTTTGGAGAAGAAGGGACAATCGTCAAACACATCCCTACTCGATTTGCAGAGAGAGAGGGAAGCCAAGCTTCACTCAGTTGATGAAGTTAAAATTACTGGATTCAACATATTTTCAGTTGAGCCGGGTTCAGGGCATACTATGGCAGTATTAAACAAAACCAACAGTGAGATGGTAAATGTTATCCTTATTGGGTCAATTCAAGTGTCTATGGTCTGAACAACTCCACTGGATTCGAGAACTCTCCTCCATGAGCAGGTGGATGTGTGAAGGTGGATTTGAATGGTCTGTATTGTATACTTAAGCTGAGCTTGCTGCTACTCTTTTATTTCCATTTAAGCTGAGGTTGCTGCTACTCTCTTAAATTGCTCTCAGTTTGTGTTGAAGAGATTTGTTTCTTCAAATTTCATTGTTATTATTGTTTCTTTGAAAAAAAAGATTTTGTCATGATCATTAATTTAAGATGCATGTTAAATATTTTTCATAATGCATTTAGTGAGTTTTGAACCCTGGTCATTTCTCTCAAAAAAAAAAAAAAAAAGAACCCTGGTCATTAAATATTTTTCATAGAAAAACGTGCAAAATAAGTATCTTATATATATATATATATAAAGATCATCTCCCAAATTAATATTGTTGTACGTGTACGATTTGCTTCTTAAACATCATGAAATTTTTATTTCTGAAAAACATATTCAATACATCTTAAATTAAAGATTTCAGAAAAAATCTTTAATTTAAGGTAGATTTAATCAAAATCGTATTTAGAATGAATACGTTTTTTTTTTTTCTTTATGTTGAATATACTATAATTTTTTTTCAAGTTTTTTGTATTAATTTTATTTTATTTACGATATCTACTTAATGATTTTATTTACATAGATTTTTATTTATAATCGGTTTTAGTGCAATTAAAGAGAAATAAATTTTAATAATTCATTTTACAACTCTTTACTTTTAAAAATAATAAAAAATAAATTTCGAATGAATAAGTTATGACAATTTAAAGTTTTAAAATACTTTTTTTCTCTTTCCTCGCTACTGTAATGACTAATGAGTGTTATTTTTCTCTTTAATGAAATATTTACTTTTTTTTCTATTATATTAATTTTATTTAGGTTAAGTACCAAATTCTCTCTATCGTTGGAGTCTCTATCGCGTACATATACAAGACCCTATAATCAGGGATAGAGTTGTTTACTACCTCAACATGGCAAAATCGCACCAAATACCCCCCCCCCCCTGCGTTTTAACACCGTTAGAAAAATTATTTTTTTTCTTTTTAATTAAGATGGGCCCCATCTCTCTCTCTCTCTCTCTCTCTCCTCAAGCATCCTTGCCGGCGAATAAGGCGGTGCAGATCCAGGGGTGCCACGTGGATGCCAAGGTGCACTGCGCCGTGTGCACAGACCTCTTCGAACTCGGATCCGAGGCCCGCGAGATGCCCTGCAAGCACATCTACCACCCCAACTGCATATTCCCGTGGCTCAACTCGTGCCCGGTCTGTTGCCACGAGTTGCCGGTCGATGAGGCGGGCGACGTTTCCGGTCGATCAGTCGTGGGGCTCTCGATTTGGAGCTTGCCCGGCGGCAACTTCGCAGTGGGGGGGTGGAGGGGTCGCTGCGGGAGGGAAGGGTGAGATGTCGGCGGTGTATTCGGATGTGGAAGGGAGTTAGCCTCATCGGTGGCCCGCCGAGGGGAATTGAGTGGGGGCCCCATGTACGGCGGAGGAGGGGCGGTGTTCTCTCGCACGGAAAGGATGCTCGAGGAGAGAGAGAGAGAGAGATGGGACCCATCTTAATTAAAAATAAAAAAAATATTTTTTCTAACGGCGTTTTAATGGTGTTAAAACGTGTAGGGGGAAAGGGGGGTATCTGGTGCGATTTGCCACGTTGAGCTAGTAAACAGCTCTAACCCTGACTATAGGGTCTTGTACGCGATAGGGACACCAACGATAGGGGAAAATTTAGTACTTAACCCATTTTATTTAGTTTTCGATTTTTTAGAGAAAAATAAGTAAATATCATGCCTTTGTGTTTACATATTGTTTTTAATTATAATAATTTAAATATAATAGAGGTGAAGGAACAAATATTGGTTCATTTTATAACTCTTTTCTAAAAATAATTTTTTTGTATTAATTTTAACCTAACTTTGTAGATGAATATATATATATATATATATATATATATATATATATATATATATATATATAGGGGTGGGCTACTGTGAGATCACATCTTAAAATAAGAAATAAGAGCAATTTTTAATGTATGAATTTTATGTAGAACACGTATGAATTCGCTGTATATAGGTATGAATTGTGAAAAATAATTTTTTGCTACCTTTAGGATTCGAACTCAGGACCTTCAATCCATCAAATAGGATTACGAATCAACCGTAGATCTTGATGATCTAAGGGCTGAAAATTATTCTTATTTTATATCTTAAGAAATGCTCTTATTTTAGCCTTTCCCTATATATATATATATATATATATATATATATATATATATATATATATATAGGGTTAGGTTCCGGTGGATCCCTATGCTTATAATAGATCCGTAGATCCAAATCTAGACCACACATTTATGACATATGGCGCATCAAGATGGTGACACGTGGCAAGGCATTTCAAGGCAAAATCTGGAGAGGGGTAAAATTGGAATGTAATTTTCGAAATTAAAAAAAAAATTAGATTTTCTCAAAATAGGTATATTTTAGATGCATAAAGTTTCATACGATAATGCATGAACTTTCATATAAAAATGCATAAAGTTTCATATAAAAATGCATAAGATTTCACCACACCCCAACCCCACCCCCCACACCCCTGAACCCCACCCCACCCCAGAACCCCACCCCAGAACCCCACCCCCCAATTTTTTTTTTAAATTGATTTTCTGACCACTGACCCACCCCTACCCCCCACCCCCCACCCCCACAAATTTTTTTTTTCTCAAAAACTGATTTTCTGACCACTGACCCCCCCACCCACCCACCCACCCCACCCCCAAATTTTTTTTTTTGAAAATCAGTTTTTAAAAAAATAAAAAAATAATTTTTTTTTTGGGGTGGGGGTGGGGGTGGGGGTGGGCGAGCAATCAGAAAATCAGTTTTTGAAAAAAAAATTTTGGGGGTGGGGGTGGGTGAGGGGTGGTGGGGGGGGTGGCGAAACTACCAGATTTATTAAAATGAAATGCATTTTTTGTATAAGTTTAATGCATTTTTATGTGAAAACTTTATGCATTTTTGTTTGATTTTATATGCATGTGAAACATGCCTATTTTTGGGGGGTGGTAATGGGGAGGGTTGGGGGGTGGTGTGGGCTGGATTGGGGGGTGGTATGGGGTGGGGTGGTGAAAATACCAAAACTGGAAAAATTAAATGCATTTTTCTGTTCAAAGTTATGCATTTCATGTGAAAACTTTATGCATCTTTGTGTGAAACTATATGCATCTAAAATATATCTATTTTGAGAAAATCTAAAAAATATATATATATTTTTTTAATTATTAAATCCGAAAATTACATTCCAATTTTACCCCTCCAGATTTTGCCTTGGAATGCTTGGAAGCTCCTTGCCACGTGTCACCATCTTGATGCGCCACATGTCATAAATGTGTGGTCAAGATTTGGATCTAGGGATCTATTATAAGCATTGGGATCTATATGATCTCATTCCTATATATATATATATATATAGGGTGCAGTTATTCCACAAACTCCTCTTAGTATATATATTAAGAACTAATCTTAACCTTAGATATTACTAATCTAACGGTTCAGATCTTGCAGTTAAGATTTCTATTTATTCATTTTAAGTAATTAAGTTATGCATGCGTTATTGAAAATGAGGGTACTATTGGAATGTGGTTTTGACGTATTAAATACAGAAAATTGGAATACAGTTCGTATTCCTTAAATAACGTTGTATTGATTGGGAATAAAGATTTGATGGCAGATGGATATCTCATAATTACTTGCGTGAATCAAAAAATAGAAAAGCTGCGAAATTAGGATTTAATGGTTGAATTAAATGAATATACAGCCTAAATCGAACTACCCCATTCAGACGATTCACAAACCCTCAAAATCATTTCTAAAAAAAAAAAGTGGACGAAATTGAAGAGGGTAACTAAGGCGGCGAACTAAGTCTTCTCGGCGCGGCGAAATTGTCAGTCGGTTCACAAACGAAGGCTTTTGAACATCGATTTCCATGGCTCATACTAAATCAAATCCACCCGGTGAGATTGTACTGCAAACAGAGGTTATCATTTTTTTTCGTGATTTTGTGCGAATTGTTCTGCATAGTATAGTATTTGCTATTTTTAGTATCCTTTTGAGTGAAATTGTACATGTTGTGGTGAGATCTGAAGTTTTTCTCATTTTTTAACAGTGGTATTATTATTTTTTTTCTTTTGTAGGGAAGCGTAAGAACAAAGTACAGGGGAAAGGTGTGACTGAGACATCTGATTTTGTGGAGAATAGTCCTCGAGTAACTAAAGGTAATTGTGCATGAACAATCTATTTTAGTTATATGAATAATGTTCATTTGTTGCACTAATAAATGTATGGACGAATATATGTACTAAAATGCATGAAGTAGGTTTGATAAGTGAATGAATATTGTATAGTATAGATGTCATTGTCGTTACATGGGTTAGCAAATTCAAAATTGTTAAATATCACTGTCATTAGTTACGTTAGTTAATTGAATATCATTTTGTTAAGCCATAATGCTGAAAGAGGTACTAAAAATTTTGTTTGGTATGAATTTCTAATTTAAATTAGAGCACATGATTCTGTGAAATTCTTGTGTGAATTTTATTGTAATCTGCATGAATAATTTGTATTCATTAGGATTTTAAGCGATCGTTACTTGGGGGTATGTTTAAATAATTTAATATGCAGTTCATTAGGATTTTATTTTAATTGAAATATGATTAGTTTGAATTATTGCTAAGGTGAATTTTTCTTTATGTATACTGTGAAGTTTGTACTGGAACACTTTAGTTGTCAAGTGTTAAAGCAAATTTTATTTATTTGAACAGGTGAGATTTTGAAGAGGAAGTTGAGTGAGACGTCGGGTAAAGATGTTGCTGGTAGTTCGGTTGCCGAACATGATTACAGAAAATATTCATACACTTACATAAATGTATTCATTCATTTTCTGTTGTATTCATTCATTTTCTGTAATCATGTGAAACGGTATGTATTTGTGCATGAATTTTCTGGTATGAAGATGTCACTATCAATAATTATAATGCTCAACGGTATAATGTATTTTATGCAATAAGATTCAATGAAGTATGTGACATAAATATAGTTAATAATAATGTGAATTGGTATTTGTTTGAACATGAATAATTTAATTTTGAGTTGTTATATATTCTTAAATGTCATTGCCATTTATTATACTGTGCAACGCTTGTTAATAATAATGTGAATTGGTATTTGTTTGAACATGACTAATTTAATTTTGAGTTGTTATACGTTCTTAAATGTCATTGCCATTTATTATATTGTGCAACGCTTGTTATGTTGGATAAGAACAGTATTCACGAAGTAATGGAGTCAAGTGCGAAGTTAGATTTTGAATCTCGTGTGGAGGCTGCAAATTCCAACGTCGACATCACTTTGCTTGGAAAGTGATTTATTATTTTTTGTTTTTCGACAATGGGCAAGAAACTTTTAGTTATTTTTGGGGTTTGAACAAAATTTATTTGTGTGACGAGTTTGGCGTAAACATTATACGGATGGGTTTTTGTGATCTCTTGTTATGAACAATAAATTTCATGAATAATTGAATGTTGGTTTATTGTCTTTTTTGGGATATACTTATTCTGAAAATTGGTTTATGGAATTGTTGGGTTTTGTTATCTATTGTTGTTATCCGGAATAATAATTTTCTGTAATTTGTGTATTTATAAATAATTTATGTAAATGTGTGATATATGTTCATAATCTGAACAAATATAATGTTCGTTCTTCATTTATTTAATCCGTCATTCTTTTGTTTTCATAAATTTTACAAATGGTACAACTATATATGTTATTTGAGCGTGCAAATTTATATGACTTTAATTACATAAATGGTTCATGTAAAATATGTCAGTGTATGTGAATTGAATGCAATCGTCAATAACACATTAAGCAAGTGCGTGAATATAATTCAATGGTGTGTGAATATTTGGGCTTAGCACAGTATACTGATGTATCATAATGCGAATACTACAATGGAACGAATATTTTAGTGTGTACGCATGAATAACTTGCAAACCAACGTGAATATGATGACAGATTAATTGTAACAGTTTCATGTATATATTTTCTATCACAACCTGTGTAAGATTTGAAGTTAAACTTTTTATTACTTCAAATTACTTCAAATTAGGCGATTAACAATAGAAAAATAATTAATAAATTTTGAATAAATCCGGTTACAATGAAGTTCATATAAAATTCGCGCAATACTTTGTATGATTCATAAAAAAATATAAGTGTTCATTCCATTTAAATATTTAGTCCTATGATTATATGTATATATTTGAATTTTGGTGTATGTGAGTATTATTCATAAAATTCGCGCAATATGTTTGCAGATTATAATGCTATGAATGATATTTTCCGTGAATCGATATAAAATTTGCACAACATAAAGAATATAGTGTGAATTGACTGTATACATATATGAATTTTTTTATTAACGCACAATTAGACTATGAAGATATTAATTTTATGATGAAGCAATATGAATACATCCTAAATGGACAAAACCACCATACAAGCAGAAAATGTCGTCTTAGGTTTTGAGATGACAGATAACGTGAAATAACAAGATTCCTACGTCAATTCACATAAAATATATTGACGTATGCATATGATTAATATATACTGATTCATTGTTCATCAAAATTTATAAGCTTGTTTATAGGTAATAATACACGAAAAACTATGAATTGATATACGAATCTTTCTGTAAACATTTATGAATTAAAAATATGTCAAATTCAGTACAATAATATCAATGATAGCATGAAAATCAGTGATGTATAATCGTCTACGCTTCAATATAATCACATATCTTCATTCTTCATATGAATGATTAGCATATTGTGAAATTTCATGAACAAATGTATTTTTTTTCTCTTTCTTGTTTGCGTGATTCTGAATAATAAAGAATTAATGTGATACGCACAGTATCTGTGATGGTATAACACATTCCTATAATTAAGGAAATGATATTTATTGAAAAACTAAAATTACCATTCTAACCTAATAGTGTATATGGCGTAAATATCAGTTATTAAAATGGGACAAGATCTGTCCGTTGATGATTGCAAATCCAATGGTTTATAGTGGTTCTTATTTTATATCCTAAATCTAGTTTTTATTTTAGCCTAACCCTATATATATATATATATATATATATATATATTAAAAATATAATTTCAAATGTTATTTTTTATATATATTTGTGTATTAATAATTATTTATTTGTTTATTATGATGCGTAACTTTGATGAATAATTATGTATAATGGTAATTTTTCAAAGAGTTAATATATAGAAGTGTTCATTTTCATATTGTAAAATTAAAATCTAACCTATAAAATAAAAATATTAAAAAATTGCCAATTTCTGAGCAAAAGTACAAAATTTCCCCTAACATTAAAATATAAAAATTTAGTCACTCATCCCAAAGCTAAAAAAAAAAAAAATTACTGCCCCCTACCCTGCTCCAACACCCCCCCCCCCTCCCCCAAGCCTTTTTTTATACTTCTCCACCCCCTACCCACCGCCCACCCCGACCACCCACTCCCAAGCCGATTTTTTTTTTAACTTCTCCACCCCTCCAAGCCAAATTTTTTTTTATTACTTGCCCACCCCTATGAAATTATTAATGTTTTTGAATTTACAATTAGATCTATGAATTCACAACTTAATGTTCTTGAATTCACAACTTAATGTTCTTAAATTCACGACCAC
This sequence comes from Salvia miltiorrhiza, assembly GCF_028751815.1. Classification (NCBI taxonomy): domain Eukaryota; kingdom Viridiplantae; phylum Streptophyta; class Magnoliopsida; order Lamiales; family Lamiaceae; genus Salvia; species Salvia miltiorrhiza. The sequence goes on from NC_080389.1 coordinate 19,535,864, forward strand.
ATCTTGAATTCACAACTTAATATTCTTGAATTCACAACCAGATCTATGAATTCACAACCAAAATACATTCTAGTTTTAGTTGTGAATTCAAACTTTAAAAATTCAAATTCACAACTACTTGAATTCATAATCAAAATAAATTCTGATTGTGAATTAAATTCCGATTGTGAATTCGACTGGTTGTAAATTCACAATCAAAAAATTCTAATTGTGATGTGAATTAAATTTTGGTTGTGAATTCACAACCAAAAAATTCTGATTGTGAATTCGACTGGTTGTGAAATTCGCGAAGTTTTAAAGGGGTGACGTTTAAAGGGTAAAATGGTAACAGTGACCATTTTTTAATTTTTTTTTATATATGTTAGAGGAAATTTTTTAATTTTACTAAAATAAATAGACTATTTTCAAAATCCACTCTTTTTCAAATTCAGGGTTTTATTGAGTAATTGATGTGAATTATTTTATTTATTTTAAAAATATATCATTTAATTTCGATGCTCACGGTGCATCGCATGGAAGAATGTACTAGTTGTTTATAAAAAAGAACCTTTCCAATCACCTAGGGGCAGAATCTGATACCCGAGACATGGATTATATCAGAATATGCTCAAAAACTGAATAAATCCAACAAGATTTTACTCTACTGGGTAAAAGTAAAACCGACTGGTTTTCATCTTTGCAACTACCTTTATGCCTTAGAATCCAATAACAATAATACCTTGTACATCAAAATCAATACTACCATATTTGCTTTTATGAACAGATGTGATTATGTTTCCTACTTAGAGAGCTTCTTGCTCAAATCTTGCCATCTTCGAGAGCTGATCGACTGCCTCGACCAAGTGGTCGAGACGAGCCACAAACTCTATGAGCAGAGTGGTGAAAGTCTCAAGCGACAGAGTAGCGGTGCTCTCTAGTTGTTTCATCCTTGGCATATTTTCTGAACTGGAATTCCCTCCGTCTTCGAAAGCATCAACTTCTCTCGATGGCCACGAATGCAGCCTTCTCGATTGCTTCCTCATCATCTCATGATAGCCACAGGATTCCTCATGCAGTGGCTGGAATGGGAGGTCAGAGCTCTGCTCGAGATCAGCCACGTGGCTCGACAGATTGGAGAAGGTCGAAGAGAGCGCATGGGAGAGCCTCGAGTGTGTCTTGGATGAAGTAGTATCGTGATGAGACGTGAGGAGGCACGAGTGCATGTCAAGTGCGTGTTGGAGCCTCTCTGCAGAGCTGTGAACCCTTTTGAGGAGGCGAGTTTTGAGGCTTCGCTGCATGTTGGATATGTCCGTTCCCAGGCAACGGACTAGCTCTGCTGCCTCGCTTGCTGCATCCTCGATCTCCTTCTGGAACGCGACTCTCAGGCTAGGTGGCGCCTAGACAGGGTGAGTAGAAGAAGCATGTCACATGAAATTTGATTAATTTTGTTTTTTTGCTTTGGACTAATCAATGCTACTGACTAGGTTCATATGTCTTGTCTTAGCAGAATATATCTATCATGAAACAGCTCATGAGTAGAGATATGATTCTTTGGAGAATAATCAGAAAGGTATGTATCAATATTCAACAATATGCATATATGTGCTGATTCTTTCCAAACTTTTCTGCTGTTTCAGTGAAGAAAACACTAAGAGTCTAGTATAAATGATGCATATAAAACAGATTCTGTAGCCCACAAGCACTAGGTTCACATAGTTGTTTGTGCAGTTGAATTAATACAGAGAAATGGTGGCTGATAAGCATACAGACCTGAATTTCTGAATGTAGAACACCATGAAGAGCCATGACCTCATAGGTACAATATCTGAGGACTGCACCAACCTTGACATATTCTGACCATGGATAAAAGATGTGCATAAACCTACCATGGGGCGGCTCCCATTTCGCCGAACTTGCCTGAAATAAACAATAAACATAAACAAAGAGAAAAATATGAAATATAGTTTCTTTCTGTGTTGAATGACAGCATAAAGATAGTAGTAAGTAGTACCAGGGATTCTAGTTTAGCTGAGGAGTTCAATGTGGATCGACACTTTCGATATGCAGGTTCATCAGGGAAGTCATCCATCACAGTCTTTGTAAACTCGGGATGTTCGGATCCATCGTCCTTCAAATACTTCCCCACACACTCTGAAGAAAATCACCAAGTGAAATGAGAAAACAATGATCATTAAACTTTGATTTATTCTTGAATTTTGTTGAATTCCTTACCTTGAAGAGCATCAGCTAGAGAGGCAAAGTGGCTGACAATCTCCTTGTGCAAGAGCTCCCCAGCCCATATAGGGAAGATGAGCACATTGACTGCCACTGCAACTATTGCTCCAATGGCGATTGAGTAGAGACGGTCCATGGCTGTCATGATGGGGTTGCCCATACGATATCCAGAAACTATGATCAAGCAGTAGGTGAAAAGGATGACTCGGAATCCATACTCATATGGCACTAAAGATGGCCATAGCTTCATAAAGGATGTCACAGTTCCTGCGTTGTTCAAGCATCGTGGCCTTAGTAAAGGCACAAGATAAAGGATTGGGAATCTTTAGATATGCAAGATTGAGCTCTTCTTACCAACAATGAAGATGCTGAAGCCAATTATAATAGGCTCAGCAGTTCGCCCTGCTTTCAAGGCTAGCTCTGCTATGGCAATGGCCAAGGCTCCGGCGAGCAGGCTGCCTAGTGCTCTGTTGAATCCTCTGTTGAAAGTGGCACCTTCACACATAACGCCCGAGATTCTTGAGGTGAGTTTATCGTTATATTGAACTGTGATTGTGTGTATAATATGCATAGTAGCTAGTTTTGCTTGCACGTACCAACGGTGTATTCAAACATGATGGCAACGGTGAGGATGGACCAGATAATGCTGGTGCCGAAAACTTGGTAAGGCGCTCTGCATAGTATCAGAAGAGATACGAGAAGAACAGCAATCCCCACTTTGAGTGAAAATGTCACTCTGTTGCTATCTTCTTTGCAAAACTCCCACACTCTCATAATGAAGTTTTTGCAGCTGAATTTCTCATCACTACTATTCTTGCTAGCTTCTGATGCTTTTTTCTCATTGCTGATAGGAGGGATGCTGATCTCAATGCTACCTTTCACGCCATTCATTCTCCAACCGGACCTTTGTTGATGATGATGATCAGAAACAACGGGTGAGTGAAACTTTATAAGGTGAAAAATGGGGGAGATGAGTGTGATTTAAAGAGGGGGATTTTGGCTAAGTGGTTGATGCAACTCGATGAGGCAAGCAGGATATGATATATGGAAAAAAAAATAGAATAATACAGCAATAATAGAAGAAAAGATGGAGCTAAACACTTGGATAAAGAAGATGCTTAAACCTCAATAATGTGGCATAAATGGAGAATTAGAATCTATAAAATATTGCAGACCTTGCATGCTTCATTGTCTATGCTCTTCATACTATCTTTCTTATGTCACTCGTAACGAAAAGAGATCCGCATTGACAACATACGTAACTGGCCGCTCTAGCCTCTAGTCTACAGATCAAGAACAAAAATAGAGTGTTTTTTTTTGTGCTTTATTTTGTAGTTTTGTGATGCAAAAGTAGTCATTGGCTGAATAATAAAAATATACCTTTACCATTGCAGTGAATAATATCTAGAACCAGGCCACTGAGGCCTGTGAGAAACAGGATTACGACGTTGCTTATTGCTCCAAAACCTAATAATTCAGTTACAAAATGCATGCTATGCAGCAAGTTGCTGCAATCATAGAAATTTGGAATATGTTTCATTCCTCCAACAACACTCCTTTTGTCAATAAGCATTTGATGTTTGTGTGTTAATCCTATCCTCACAATAATTCTATCTTCCCCAACTATTCGTCCGCGTTATCCGAAATTCTTACTGTATTCCTAGAAATAATTGAATATGAGCACATATTCATTGAAAAAAACAAAAAACAAAACTGATAATGAAGATTATGGAGAGTGACTGAGATAGCATATGATTTTGACTAGATATATAGGTTGTTATTTTGGTATAGATTTGAGCATTTGGTATATATTTTTGGATGACTGATGCTGCCTTTGAGTTGAACACATTAATTCTGTGTTAATATTGTGTTTAAATTAAGGCATCAGATACATATGATGAGGTATATATACTCAAATTTTCTTGTTTTGGGGCTCTGACTAACCACACAACAGCACAACAGAACATATTCTGCTGCCTCGGATTTCCTTTCACAAAATTACACTTCCCAAATTCATTAACCTCTTCTTTTTTTGACTAGGAATAAATGAAATAAGGAGCATCAATCAAGCAAAGGGACTGTATGATGATCATATTCTATCAATTTCAACAAATATGGCTTTCTTTGCTTCAAATCTAAACCTATTTTACGTATTAACCGCGGATTCATGCATCAGCTGCATGAATTGGATGATATGGGAGGTTGTTGGTTCCATTGTGTTTTTGAAGGTGCATGAATTGAGGACCACTTGGATCTTGTGAGTTTGGTAGCAACCGTGTTACCATGTCATGTCTATTCCTTACTATTTACATGTGTATATATGTAATTCACTTAGCACTAGTATACTAGGATTCAGATTACTCCAAAGCTTCTTATTGGTTAAACAGTTATGTAAGAGCTAAATTTTCAATCAATTTGTATTATGTATTTAAGAGATAAGTTTGCAACAAGCGTTTGTAGTCCAACGGTTAGGATAATTGCCTTCCAAGCAATAGACCCGGGTTCGACTCCCGGCAAACGCATACAGCATTTCTTTTCAAGTTCTACTTTTATCGTCAACTTTTTCTTCAGTTGGGGATGGGACTTTTAAAAATCTAACACTTGTAAATTTCTTTTTAGTTCTAGTTTTATTATTCAGAGTCAATTTGCTGTTGATTTATAGAGATATTATTTGAATATTGTCGGCTATTAGTGGATATTGTTGAATTATTATTTTGTTTTTTGTTACTTAATGGTATGAAATATTAATGAAAATTAGTTAGAATTTTTGTGGAGATGGAACGATTTAAAAAAAAACATGTAGAGGTGGCTCTTTCATTGCTTCTAATGTCCCTATTGTTGAAGCGCAAGAGGAAGTTGAATTAAATATAGATGAAATTATTAGTGATCCTGAATTAAGAAAACTAATTGAGCAGTTTGATATTGCTATTCGAGATCAAGTACGAAGAGAGTTCTTGTCTATGAGACTGTGTCAGCTAGTTGGACATTTATATCCAAAAACAACTCCGTAATTTCATAATATTTGTACGGTATGATCCTCAATTTTCTATAATTACCGATTTGGGAAGTCTTGCTCGGTAAATGGTTAAAAGTGACAATCATTTGATTTTTCAATTGGTTTATCAGATGATTGAGTTGACATTGGTTTTACCGTAGTCATTGCTTCTATTGATAGAGCATTTTTTGCAATGAAGATTGTCAAGAGTGATTTGCGAAATCATATGAATGATGAATGGATGAATAACAGTTTGATCGTGTACATTGAGAGATTTTTTCAACAATTGATAACTAGAAGATATTGCAACGTTCTCAATCGATGAGTACACGTCGTAGTCAATTGTCATTGCTTTCTCAAATAGAAACAACTAATTTACCAAGTATTTATTCATAATTAATTTATTTGTAATGTATTGAAATTATATAATCTATGAAAATATTGTTTATCATTATTGTATTTGTTTTTTTTTTTCAAGTAAAAATACATAAAATGTACGAAATATCACAAAAAAATAAAAATGGAACCTTGTTAAAGTTCAGCCCCCAATATAAATTTCTGACTCCGCCAATATAAATTAGTTGTCGCATATAATTAATTAGGCATTTCCTCAGTTGATGCAATAACCGAATAAAGTTAAACAGCCTTAAAAAATGAAATATCATGAATCATCTCAATCTATCCATCATTTATCCAAGGATTAAGTAGACTTTATTACTCGATATTTAAGCCGAGCTGCAAAAATGATACGACCTTGAAATATTCTAAAAAAAGTCATAATTTGTTATTTGTTGTAAATATATCTTCTAGATATATATCTTATGTGTGTTGACCAAGAAATCTCCCTAAAACCCTAGCTTCCTACTTGTATAAATAGAGGTCTTTGGCCCTCATATGTAATACGCTCAATACATATTATATTCTCTATTCTCTCTAGTTTATAACACGTTATCAGCACGATAGTTCTAGTTCTCTCATCTCCCTTCGATTGTAGAAAGGTAATTCTATTTTATTTTTGTGTCATCAATATGTGTCAATTTTATGTGAATCATATAAGAGTGTAGTTAATTAAATAACTTCATCTCTATTTGATTTTACGAAAATCTCTATTTGATTTTACGAAATTCTCATATTATGTATATTTTTATTGAAGAAGTTTTAGGATTTTGATGACTTGATAATCGAGAAACTTATTTTGAGATTTAAGGGATAGAATCTGCTTTATTTGATTAATTGATTTCATAATTTACGAATTTAATCTTATTAACGGTCTATTTAATCAGTTGTATGATTTTATCCAATATAAGGCTTAATCCATGTATTCTGGATCCCCAATTTGAAGATTAAAGTATCATAGAAATTTGCTTATGATATTTTTGTTACTAAATTTATTTACAGGAGTATTTTAGATCTACAGAATAAACACTGTCCTTGATTATGCACATTCATCACCAATGGTCGTTAGATCTATTGATACTAAGAAATTTTTATTTCGACCAATTGAAGAGGGTGAAACAATACTTGGTCCTGAAGTACCATATTTAAGTGTAATTGGAGCGTTGACTTATCTGGCTAATAATACTATTCCAGATATAGCTTTTTCTGTCAATCTTCTAGCAAGATTTGTTGCACCCACTTTGAGACATTGGAATGGTATTAAGCACATTCTACATTATCTAAAGGGGTACCATTGACCTTGAATTATATTATCAAGAAAAATCTGATAATACTCTAGTGGGGTACTCGGATGCAGGATTTTTATCCGATCCACATGAAGCTAAGTCAAAAACTAGATACGTTTCACATGTGGTGGAACTACTACATCATGGAAATCTGTGAAGCAAACCTTGACTGCAACATCCTCAAATCATTCTGAAATCATTGCAATCCACGAAACAAGTCGAGAATGTGTATGGTTGAGAAATGTGACGAGTCATATCCAAGATTCGTGCGGGTTAGCTTCATCAAAGGCCAAACTAACTGTTTAATATGAAGACAATGCTGCTTGTATCGCGCAACTCAAGGAAGGATACATCAAAGGTAATAGGACGAAGCATATTTCTCCCAAACTCTTCTATACACACGACCTTCAAAAAGGATGGCGATATCGACGTTCAACAAATTCGCTCAAGTGATAATCTAGCGGACTTATTCACCAAGGCATTACCAACATCGACATTCAAAAAGTTGGTACACGAGATCGGCATGCGTCGACTCAAATATATTCAATGATTTCAAGTTCAGGGGAAGCAGTTGTACTCTTTTTCGTTCGACTAGGTTTTGTCCCATTGGGTTTTCCTGGCAAGGTTTTAATGAGGCAACATTTTTGTTTTAGGAATTGGTCAATCAAGGGGAAGTATTGTAAATATATCTTCTAGATATATATCTTATGTGTGTTGACCAAGTAATTTCCCTAAAACTCTAGCTTCCTACTTGTATAAATAGAGGCCTTTGGCCCTCATATTGAATACGCTCAATACATATTATATTCTCTATTCTCTCGTTTCTCTATAGTTTATAACATTATTGTAATTTGTAAAATTAAATTTCCCACATGTTGTTTCTTAGTTAAATTTTAGAATCTGATTTCTAGCTCAAAGATCGTGGAAACCCAAACATAGAAACCTAAACACCAATTATTGGGTGCGGCGGTCGCACAGCCGTGCGACGGGTTGACCCGCGCCCCAAACTCGCGCTTCTGACCCGAAACCCTGACCCGCGTAGATTTGACCCGCGCTCCCAATTATTACATTTGTTTATAATAGCTGTTACTTTTAATAAGTATAATATATACATTTGTTAGCATAAATATATATTTATGTTAATATAAGTAGTTAATATCAATATTGTGAAAAATGTAATATTTTAAAAACATTATCTTTCTTTATAACAATAATAATTACTTTTTATTATAACAATAATTAATTTTTATTACAACAATAATTACAATTAATATAATATTTTTGAAAAAATATTACAATTCTCCATATCAAATATTACTTTTTATTATAACAATGATTACTTTTAATAACCATAAATAATTACATATTATTTGATCAAATAATTATTATCGTAAGAAAAAGTAATTATTGATGTGTATAATGCTTTATATTGAATAAATGTAAATATTTATATTAACATAAGTATACATTTGTGCGACCAAATGTATATCTTATGCTTATTAAAAGTAAATATTCCTATTAGGGTTTAGTGTTCAAGTTTAGGGTTTAGGATTTAGTTTACAGAATTTAGGGTTTAGAAAATATAATACTTTATATTAAATGAAGGTAAATACTTATATTTATATAAGTATATATTTGTGCGAACAAATGTATATCTCATGCTTATTAAAAGTAACAATTATTATAAACAAATGTAATAATTTAGGATTCAAGATTTCGGGTCTGGGGCGTGGGCCGGGGCGGACCCGTCGCACTGGAGTGCGACAGTCGCACCAGAGACCGGCTGAAACCTAAATAAGAGAAAATGAAAGATCGTTGATATGTATGTTAGCATGTTTGTTAAACCAAACTTACACCTCCCGTAGCTCGCAATGAAGTGGTAGCAGCTACTTACAATAAAGTTAATTTCCTTAGTGATAAAATATTATGAGGTGGTTTTCTGTGCACTCGGGTGCAAATGACACTAACACTTACACTAAATGACACTAATACTAACACTATCTTGAAATGACACTAACATTATTTTATTTTACAAATGATACTATCATATTATATAAATAACACTGTCACGAAATGACACTAACACTATATTAAAATTACACTATCAAATTATCGAAATGACACTGTACACTGGATGCACCGTGCACTCGGATGCACAGGAGAATTTGTGAAATATTATTTATGCTCGTTATTAAATATTTCAACGTGATTTGTAATACATATTTACTTTGGGGCTTATAAAGCTTCATTCCTTTTCTTTTTATTTGAAAATTTAATTAAAACTGTTCCAGCTTTGTCTGTCCAATTTTGGGCCAAGGACGACCCCTTTTCATTTTTTTTTGTTTATGGGTGCCGAAATGGATCATATATGGTTTGTGCATGAGATTATATCCTAATTAATATAGTCAATTGCAATTCTAAATATTTATATGTGCATCATATTAATGTGTGTGTGTGATCATAATTATAAAATATTCATAATTTCAGAATAAGATATTTTCATTTGGAATACATCTTAAAATATTTAATTTTTGATGTTTAGACCAATATCGTATAAGTATCGAATCCTACTCTGCAAAGCTAGACTGGGAACCCTTATATTTTTACAGTAGGTCAAGGTTCAATGAAGAAAGCCTAAATATAAGAAAGAAGAGAGAAGTAATCTCAATATATATATTCAACTAGTGATTTAATATTTCACCATATATGATTGTCGCGTGTACTTGAATAATGACGACTTTTAAATTTGGAATGCTAACAGTCATTTTTCATTCTTTTAGGAAGCAATTTGCATTTAAACACATGTACCCTTTGAAATGATTCAAATAAACGTCCTTCATCTCTTCAAACGTATTGTCAATGGCTTAGCTGAAATGGTAAAGTTGAGGCACCCAAAATTTTCTATGAGAAGTTTTGAGTCCAATTATATCTGCATGCGATATAATTTTTTCACCTTTATCTGATGTAATGGCCTCGTTTGTGGGTCTTGAGTTCAATCCCGCCGCGTACGGTATAGTTTTCATCTTTCTTTGTGTGGTGTAGTGATCTCGTTTGTATACGTATGGTTATTTTTTACTTTTGTGTGGTGTAGAGATTCCGCCTTGTTCACTATTTTATTTTAACACGCCGCAAGTGTACGGGTGCAATTGTGTATAATGGCAAACAAGGTCGAATCCACAGAGACTGATTAGAACCAATGCCTATCCTAGATTATTATTCCTCTATCTGGAAAATCGAAATTGAGAGTTTTGTGTAAAGAACAAAATAAAAAAAAACAACAGGAAAGAAAACAAATCAAGCTGCGAAACAGAGAAACAGAAAAGAGAAGATTTCCCAAGGCAAAGGTTTCAATAGATTCTCCTAACTAACATGTTCAATTTAATTAATAAAACGATTCCTAAGGCAATCTCTAAGCTAATTCATACCCACTCCCGTGGCATACAAACCGTTGATTACATGCAAAGCTACCGTCCCCGGATCGCACTTCTAACATGCAACTCCTAAAAGCTCATAGGATTAACACCCTCACAAATATCAATTCCCTTTAGAATTAAATATATATGTTCTATGTTCTTAGTTCAGGTAATAATTATCATCTCCCGATATCAAATTAAAACCTATGATTATGCTAAATTGGTGGCCAATCAATAAAGCGAACAATTATAACAAAAACATAAAAAAGAATAACAATCTTAATTAATTGAATCAAACAGTGAGAAATTCAAACCATGTCTACTCCCTAAACCCTGGGAAAAAGGGATTCTAGCCACACATAGACATATGAACTAGAATACAATTCTCAATAAAACAAATAAACATCCACAAGAAAAACCATAGTAGAATTGAGAATCTTCAGTTCTTACTCTCGCTTCGTTCTCCGTCTCTCTCAGCTCTCAGGAAAAATAAAATATGATAAAAAGTGATAAAAGGTCCAGAGAATAAGTTCTTGGGGAGTATTTATATGCCCTAGGTCAAGTAGGACTAAAAAATACCCCAAAATCGCGTACAAAGCTAAAAATCAAACTTTTGGGCGGAAACTCGGCGACGCACGCAGCCGCGTCACGCGGCCGCATGGCCAGCCCGCATGGTCCCCTCGCGCGGCCGCATGGCTGGCCCGCACGGTACTCCAGCGAGCTCTGCTCCGTCGCGCGGCCGTGGCATGCGGCCGCATGCCCGGACCGCGCGATCTCCAGCGCGTGCACTCCGACCCGCGAACTTCCCGACGCTCGTTCTTGCTCATCCGATGCCCGATTTGAACCCCGTTCGTGCCTATGGACTCGTCTCTTCACGTACTTCACTATACTTCATCCAAAACTTCACAAATCGAGTCCAATAACCTGTAAAAGCAGCACGAGCACGGACGAGTAGTCTATTCCACAAAACTAAGCAATTCAAAACAAAGACACTCAAGAACTCAAAAAGAGACGCCCAAAACACTAAAAAATAACGCGATAAAGGAGTGAAAAATGCATGTAAATCACGCCTACATACGGCATATTATAGATACCTCTTGTAATTAAAAAAAATATATATATTTTTTAAGAGATAAATTGTTGTAACTTATAATGTGACCTTTTAACACTATGTTCATGGTTCCCACAAAAAACACAATGTTCATGGGCACAATCGTTGCAACCGATTTGAAAAGAAAAAGATAAGGTCAAAATAAACAAAAAATAAATTAAAATTCATGATCTATTGTTGAGTTGATTGTTAATCAATCAAGATTACAATCTTCTTCGAGACATTTATTTTGAAGGATTAGTCTTGATAGATAAAAATAATAAGGATAATATCTTGTTTACTTTGGAGGATTGAAACTTTAGAATATGCCAAAACTCTTGATTATTTTTATCATTTAAACTAGTTTTACTTGATTATTATCCCATTGAAAATGTGTGATTGGAGAAATCCTATTATTAAAGATAAAAATACTCAATCATGCACCTTATCAATGATGTAAAATAAATGCTCATCTATTGTAATTTATTGGCGTGAAACCGATTGATCGTTCTCAACGCCAAGAAAGCAATGGCGGAGCCAAATTCTATTTTGTTGAACTATAGCCTATACAATTATAATCATATAGAAAATTATAACGAAAAATTCAATAATGCTCTAAAAATTAACAAAATTAGGAGCAAAGAAATAAATTAAATTAATTTTTTATTTTATTTTATTTGGGTAAGTTAGAGAAAGAGGTGGTGTAATTCAAACCCAAAATTTCTCTATTGGTACACAAATACTTCACTATTTGAATATTTTTAAAGAGATATAGTATTAAATTTAAGTTGGAACTTAGCTTTAATATCCTTTAATTGTCTTTCAGTACATTTGGAGCATCCACAACCCTTGTGTCTTAGGTTGGTGCTTAAATGGTGGTTCTCACTTAAGCACTAACCCTCCACAACCCTTATGTCTTAACTTGATGTTTAAATCTTTATTTCCACAAAATTCCCAATTCTACACTTTTATTTTAAAATTTCAAATTTTCATTAAAATTAAAATTCAACATTACAATAATTAAAATAAAATATAAGATTTTAAATTATAAATATTACAATAATTAAAAATTAGGTCAAAAAACTAAAATAAAAAACAAACAAAAAAAGTTATTTACTCAACCCCACCCGCCACCCTACTATCTCTTTCTTCCCCAAATTTTTTCCTCCCTCACAAATTTCGTTTCTCTGCAACTAATTTCTTCCATAAATTTTTTTCTCTCTCTCAAGTTTCATTTATTCCCCAAATTTCGTTTCTCTGGAACTGATTTCATAAATAAAAAAGATTTGTTTCATTTTTTTTAATTAAACCGTGCGCGTGTAGCGCACGGATCTCTCAACTTCCGCCATCGACCCGTTGCGCCGTAGAGACCCGGCGTCGACACAGGGCGTGTCTCCAGCGCAGGCGAGGCGACGACGACGCGGATCGACCCGGGGCGAAGGAGGGGCGTTGTGGATGCTCTTAGTTAAGTATAGTCAAAATCTATATAATCTATATAATATATAAAAGAGGAGTTTTCTCCCTTCATTTCTTCCCTCCATTTTTTTTCTGTCTCTTCTGCCATCAATTTTTTTTTTCTCTTTTTTTATTTTTTATTTCCTAAATATTGTCAAATTTGATATATGAAGAAAATTTCAATATGGTATAAAAATCATTAAAATGAATTTAAAACGAATAGGTTATTAAAATTTTATTCTTTTTGTTAAAATTTTACAATTTTTTTTATTTATGTATATAATCTATACTATATATAAAAGCTAGATGTTGACCAAATTTACAATACTACCATTTTCCCTCCAAAAGGCACTTACTATTATCCAATGGATTTTTCATTAGCATTGTCCAATAAATTTTCAATTGATTATTATACAATAATATTCTTAATATTATTTGCATTGTATGCATTGACAGTTAATATGTTAATATTTAATTAATATCATGTAAAGATGAACAAATATTTACAAATTTAGAGTTTTATTATATAATATATGTAGTTTTTTCATATAGTTGTATATAATACAAAAACTATAATGATTAGAAATAAACATTAGTATTTGGTTGGTATTTTGTAATATGATTAAATACTCCCATAAGTTGTAATCCTATAATTTATTCAGTTAGAAATTAATTTATTGATGTTTACTATTTTATTAAAAAAAATATTATTCATTTTAAATAATAGAGTTAATACATGAAAGTATGTTGGGAACTTAATGGAATATCATAATCCTTGTTTTGATGATACCAAAATCCATAGACTTTATTTGTAATAGACTAGAAACTGTTCGAACTCAAGTGTTAGAGTTCTTTTCTAGTTTAGTTGATGTTCTGAAGACTGGAGACTGAAGAACGAAGGACTGAAGACTGAAGTTGCCGACTGAAGTATCAGTCGAAGAATCAGTCTTGAACTGATTACTTAATGCGTGCCACGTGGAATCAGCGAATTGATACTAAAGTCAAGTATCAGTTAAACATTCTTCCTCGGACTGAACCTCCAACATTCAAAGGAAGCCACCTACTCCAGAAGTACAGCCGCATTAAATGCAGAGATCTCAGGATCGTCCTTTCTCTGCAGAGGTCATTCCTATTTGGTGACTACTTTATCAGAGACGTCGCATCTTCTGCTCTTCAACATAGTCGTTCTCACCAAACAAGGAACCTCGAAGATTGAAGCCTCAACCTAAGTTCAAATTACTCTCTAACGGAATAAATCTTGAAGACATTCTCTGCCAACGGATCTATTCAAGACTTCTCCTATAAGTAGCGCTCGAGGATCACTTCAATCTTCACCGATTCAACAACATAAGCTGAAGCTCTGCCAAAATTGCTTCTCAGCCAAAGCTCAATCTCCCCAAAGCTTGAATCGAAGAAGAGAATCCCAAAGCCAAAAATCAGTCACTGCTGATTACATATATTCTCTTAGACCTTAGGAAAACCTTGTGTATCCAAAGCCTAGGTCAAACTAACTCCAAAGAACTTGTTCTTTGAAGTTCAGTTGGCAAGATTTCAAACCTCCCTTCGACCGATAGAATCGAGTGTTTGAGTTGCAAAGGAGTTCAGGAAGGTACTTTGACTCCGTGAGATACTAGTGCCAGTTCGTGCTAGGAGTGAGAAATCCAACAAGGTGTGTTGGTACTGAAGATTGGATCTTCAGTTGTTTCAGTTGTGTGCACCCGCAAGCACACGGTTCGATTTGCTGTGCACCCGTAAGCACGAGCTTCGGTTTGCAGTGCACTCGTAAGCACTTGCAGAGTGAAGTTGTTGGTCTGATCAACCGACCGTGGATGTAGGAAGTGTTTTTCGAACCACGTAAAAATCTCTGTGTTATTTACAGCTTTCAGTATTTAATTTGTTACTTGTGCTCTTCCTTTATTAAACTGAAAACTGATTAAAAGCAAAAAGAAACTTAAGACTAACAACGTGCTCAACCCAAAAGGCTATTGCGATACAAAAGATTTCCGCTGCGTGTGTTATCAGTCTGACTGATCTATCTTTTGATAGTCAGTAAGATTTATAACATCTCTGTTTATCAAACTCGACTAAAGCCTTACGTGCATCAGTTAAGTACTTGTGACTTTACTGATAACTCCTTACTGAAGAGTCTTTCAGTATCAGTCGTTAACCCTGTTTTGGTCAAAATTCTTTTCTGTAAACATGTGTCTGAGTTTGTGTTTAAAGTTTCGTTTTGATCTCTGTATTGAGATCTTGTTTGATTTCATTAAAAATAGCCGATAGGTGTATTCTCCCCCCCCTCATACACCTATTCGAGACCCTCCGGACCTAACAAAGTACCCACTCTTTTTTAGTAAAATTAAAATTTACCCAGTCAAATAAAAACTTAAAAAAATACCCACTTTTTGTAAAAAATTACTCCCTTTTTGTGTTAAATGACTAAACTACCCCTAATATTAACATTATAAAAAAAAATTAAAAAAATCACTACCCCTGTCCTGCCCACCCAATCGCGACCCCACCCACCCACCACCCCCCCCCTAACTCACCCCCAAGCCAAAAAAAGTATTTTTTTTACATTCAAACTTTAAAAACTCAAATTTACAACTACTTGAATTAACAACCAAAATAAATTCTGGTTGTGAATTCGATTGTCTAGGGCTTAGGTTTTATGTTTTAAGTGGGTTTAGAGTGGGTTTAGGGTTGTGAGTTAAATTCTAGTTGTGAATTCGACTGTTTAAGGTTTAGGGTTTAGGATTTAGAGTGGGTTTAGGGTTTAAGGTTGTGAATTAAATTCTGGTTGTGAATTCGAATGTTTAGGGTTTAGGGTTTAGAGTGGGTTTAGGGTTGTGAATTAAAATTCTGGTTGTGAATTCGACTGTTCAGGGTTTAGGGTTTAGAGTGGGTTTAGGGTTTAGGGTTTAGGGTTGTGAATTAAATTCTGGTTGTGAATTCGACCGTTTAGGGTTTAGGGTGGGTTTAGGGTTGTGAATTAAATTCTGATTGTGAATTCGACTATTTAGGGTTCAGGGTTTAGGGTTTATAGTGGGTTTAGAGTGGGTTTAGGGTTTAGGGTTGTGAATTAAATTCTGGTTGTGAATTCGACTATTTAGGGTTCAGGGTTTAGGGTTTATAGTGGGTTTAGAGTGGGTTTAGGGTTTAGGGTTGTGAATTAAATTCTGGTTGTGAATTTGACTGTTTAGGGTTTAGGTTTTAAGGTTTAGGATTTAGAGTAGGTTTAAGGTTTAGGGTTTATGGTTTAAGGTTGTGAATTAAATTCTGGTTGTGAATTCGACTGTTTAGGGTTTAGGGTTTAGTTTAGAGTGGGTTTAGGGTTTAGGGTTATGAATTTGACTGTTTAGGGTTTGGAGTTTAGGGTTTGGGTTTAGAGTGGGTTTAGGGTTTAGTGAATTCACAACCAAAAAATTCTTATTGTGAATTAAATTTTGGTTGTGAATTCTACTGGTTGTGAATTTACAACAAAAAATGCCCAAATTCACAACGAGTTGTGCATTCGACTGGTTGTATATTCACAACCAAAAAATTATGGTTGTGAATTCTACTGGTTGTCAATTTACAACCAAAAATGCTCGAATTGACAACTAGTTGTTTTGGTTGTGAATTCTCGAATTCACAACTTAATATTCTTAAATTCACAACTAAAACTAGAATTAACAACCAATTCGATGAATTCACAACTCTATTGGTAGTTGTGAATTCAAGTAGTCGTGAATTTGAGTTTTAAAACGTGAGTTTTTTAGGGGGGGTGGGGGTAGGGCAGGGGTTGGGTAAAAAAATATAAAAAAATTGGCTTGGGGGTGGGGGTCGGGTGGGGTAGGGCCAGGGGTGGAGTAAAATTTGTTTTTTTTTTTGTGGCTTGGGGATGGATAGTTGGGGGGGAGGGGGCGGGAGGGCAGGGGAGGGGAGGAGTAAATTTTTTTTTCTTTTTGGCTTGGGGTGGGTGGTCGGGGAGGAGGGGGGTGGGGCAGGGGAGGGGAGGAGTAATTTTTTTTTTTAAGCTTGGAGGGTGGGGGAAGGGATAGGGGGAGGGTGGGTGGGGTCGGTGGTCTGGGGGTAGATAGGGCAGGAGGAGTAAAAAAAATTATTATTTTTGGCTTGGGGGGTGGGGGGAGGTATGGTGGGTGGTTTGGGGGGAGGGGGGGTCGCGGTGGGGTAGGTGGGGCAGGGCAAGGGGGAGTAAGAAAAAACATTTGCTTGGGGGTGGGGGGTCTGGGGGTGGGTATGGCAGGGGGAGTTAAAAAAAATTGGCTTGGGGGAGGTGGGTTGGGTAGGGCAAGGCCGCAGGGGGAATAAAAGTTTTTTTTTTTTAATTTAAGGGTAAATGGTAAAATGGTAAGTGTGGGTATTTTTTTAAATTTTTATTTTAATGGGTAATTTTTAAGTTTACTAAAAGAAATTGACTATTTTCAAAATCCACTCTATATTGAAGGTATAATATTTATATTTTATAATGAATATAATTTTTTACTATAATAAATATCTAATCATAATTAAATTAAACTATTTTGTCTTATAATATTGTAAGCGTACATATCGTGACTTTTTAGATAATATATGTTGGTTTGTGTATAGGTTTAGATATTATAGTTAATTTTATTTGTTATAGTTGTGTTCCAAATATGATAAATATAATATTGATATATAAATTACATACATTATATTAAGAGTAAAATTTTGAAGTAGCCAAAATGAAGCATAAAACACAATTTATGGCCACACATTGAAAAAACACAAATTTTGGCCATTTTTATTGATTTGGACGTTTATACCCTTAATGAGGCGGACCGGGTAGGATCAGGCACGCGGGTCGCGTGCCGGGTCGGTTTAGGCACTTATGGCACTATTAGTGCCATAAGTGCCAAGATTTTACTTTGGATTTCCGTTGGCACTTATGGCAGTGCCATAAGTGCCAACGGAAATCCAAAATAAAACCAAGTAAAATAATCATTTTGGGCACTTATGGCACTAATAGTGCCATAAGTGCAGCACAAATACAGAAACAACAACATCATTTAAACCCTAAATGGAACATCTAAACCCTAAATGGATAATCTAAACCCTAAATGGAACATCTAAACCTCAAATGGATAATCTAAACCCTAAATGGAATATCTAAACCCTAGGGGGAAGTGTGCACTTATGGCACTTATGGCACTAATAGTGCCATAAGTGCCATACGTGCAGCACACAGATCAGATCAGATCTGCCATGGCTGAAATCGAAGGAGGCGGTCGATGGAGGAGGCGGCGCAACGATCAGATCAGATCCACCGCCGCCGCCTCATCAGACCAGATCTGCCGCCGCCGCGCTGGAGAGAGAGAGAAAGAGAGAGATGAGAAAGAGAGAGGAGAGAGCGGCAGCCGCTGGAGAGAGAGAGATGGAGGATCTCCTCCACCACCGCCGCGAGAGCTCCGACGAATTCTCCAAGCTCGGCGACGCTGCCGCGCAGCCGCTGGAGAGAGGGAGGGAGGGAGATGAGAAAGAGAGAGAAGCCGCTGGAGCAGAGAGATGGAGATGAGAAAGAGAGAGGAGCCGCTGGAGAGAGAGAGAGGAAGATGAGAAAGAGAGAGGAGAGAGAGAAGGGTAGAATAGTCATGACATACAAAAAATGGCCAAAATTTATGTTTTTTCAAATGGTGGACAAAATTTGATGTTGTATGTTGAATAGGGTCATTCGGCCCTATTGTTTCTTATATTAAATTGGTTTTTTTTTTGTGAGCTGATATATCATTTAGAAAGTAATAAGCAATAATTATTAAATTTAATAAGGAATATAGTGAGTATTATTAAAATCATGGATTATGATTGCAAATAAAATATACAAATTCAATTTTAATAATGATGGTGCACACAAAGTGGTAATGTAGATCAAAATTAAGTGGCACGTATTTTAATAAAATAGTTGAGTGTATTGTGACTGAATAAAGAGTCACACTTTAAGAGTAGTGTTAAAATAATTTATTAATTATATTGTAAATTGAGAAAGAGACCCACTTGATGAAACATATGTGATAGAAAAAGTAAAAAATAAATTGATATATTGAGGGTAATATGTATTGATTTGTTATAGAGTAATGCTTATAAATGAGAAGATACTATTTGTTGTGGACGAACCAAAAAAAAAAGATAATTTTTATGGGGAGATGAAGTATATTTTTCTTCTAAAAAAATATAATCATAAGTCAGTTACATAATTGCAATGATTTATACACTTTGAATTATATTGTGTGTGTGTGTGTGTATATATATATATTATAATTGTCACGACCGCTCTTGCTAAGGATAGCAAATTCGGGGAAACCGCGACTAAGGGAGGGAATTTAGGAGCGGGATTTAGAAAGGGGTATATTCGGTCTCTTGATGACTCGACTTGTATAAGGAAATCAATCGAAATATCTAGATATCAAGAAGGCCACAAGGGGACCGTACATAATAATATCCAGAAATGTGTGCTCAATGAGTTTGAGTACATTATTAAATAATACATATTGTTTGACAAACGACATAATATCATAACGAAATCAGTGTTCGCAGCGGAATAACATTTTGAGTATATGTATGAAGACATATACTCTACTCTGAGGTAATCATCCTAGATCGACAAAAGCTCCGCTTGCACACTACATCCTCGATCACAGCTCAACCTGCACATTTATAAATACATACAGGGCTAAGTACGAAAGTACTTAGTGGACACTTGCCGAAACTTACATACATGCATAATATTTTATTGTCAAGCCTTTTAACAGTAGTAAGATACGAGGGTTTTCCTTTAAAGACTCGTATTTACCAAACATAATATCATTTCTTTCATCAATAACCCGCGCAGGCATTTTAATATCATTAATCACCATATCAGTAACTCGTGCCGAGAGGGAGGCCTCCCTCTACGGACACTATGATCGGCCAACCCGCTAGATGACTCACGATCACAAGGTGTACACTAATTCCGAAGGGATTTGCGGTCCCATCCAGAATCCGAATTCGATTAACATCAGATAGGCAATTAATAACAAAACATAAAGCATTTAGGCATTGACAATATTATTCAAAATTCATAAGCATAAAGTTTTAACAATTCTACTATATGGTTTTAGTTTATACGTAAGAAAGCCCACCTGAATAGCAGACTCACGGTTTAGCTCTAACTCTGGTGCTTGACCTTTAATCCGAGAAAATAAAATAAGATTCTTAATTCTCGAAAAATCTCAATAAATGAGGATGCATGAAATGATTATGCATGACTCATATCCCTTTAATTAAATTATGAGATGCTAATCCTATTTAAGGAATTAAAGCTCGTCTTATGAGGTCGGATTATTAATCTTTAATAATCTACTCATCTTAAAATAATCTAATTCACTTACTAATTAATAATTAGTAAGTCTTAAAATAATTCACTAATTAAAAAAATAATTAGGATTAATAATGAGAGCCTAAAAATAATAAGTCTTATTGGGCTTAAGTAAATGAACCTCATTGGACTTAATCGACTAAATAGTAAGAGCCCAATTAATAAAAATTCGAAAATCATTATTAATAATTAATAGAAGCCCAATCAAAATAAATAATAGGAGCCCATTTATATAAATAATAGAGTCCAAACAATATATATATTAGCCCAATGGAAATAAAATAAGCAAAGCCCAAATGAATTAATATCCGGCCCAAACCCTTCCAATCTCAACAGTCGGTTCTCTCTAAGTTCTCGGTTCTTTGCGTCCAGAGAACTAAACCATCCTTTTCCTTTAATCTATTCTAGAATAAAGTCTTTTCTAGGTAACTTGTAACTATCACCTATAGTAGCTTCATTCATTTTTGTAATTGATAACCATACGTCTCTTTCCTCTTTTTATCTCATTAGCAACATAACAAGCTGGAGCACTATGTGGGCTAAATCAACGTTCCTAAATCAGACTCTTTTTGTAATTGATAATCATACTCTCTTTTATCTTTATTAAAGGCAAACATTCATTCTCTTTTTTTTTTTTTTTTTTAATAAGCACTCGGCTCCCTCAAATTTATTAAAGAAAGGAAACTCTCTCTCTCTCTTAATTGAAGCAAAATTTTGCTCACTCTTCTCTCTCTCTCGTTCGATCGATCCAGCCAT
This sequence comes from Salvia miltiorrhiza, assembly GCF_028751815.1. Classification (NCBI taxonomy): domain Eukaryota; kingdom Viridiplantae; phylum Streptophyta; class Magnoliopsida; order Lamiales; family Lamiaceae; genus Salvia; species Salvia miltiorrhiza. Next base: position 19,556,841 of record NC_080389.1, read on the forward strand.
CATCCGGGGTCCTTCTTCCCGGCGAGTCATCGCCGGAAATCCATCTCTCTCTCCCTCGCATACATCGGTAACCACCCAAACACTCACCTCTCAATCTCTCTCGAATCTCCTCCGGCGAAGAACCGTCGGTCAGTCACCTCCCTCAACGTTTCACTACAGCGCCGTTGTTCCTGCTGCTCCGGCGACTCACGACGAGGCCACCGCCGATTGCTGCTGTTTGTGGAAGCGCCGCCGACTGCTGCTGTTCGTGGAGTCCGCCGCCGACTGCTGCTGTTCTGAAGTTGGCCGCCGACTGCTGCTGCTCTGGTATCGCGGGCTGCTGTTGCAGAGCTCCGACAGCCACCACCGTCGTCGGCTGCCGCTGCCTCGCCCAAGGCCGACTTCTGCTACCAAGCACCGAACGCCGCTGCTGTAGGGAGGCCGGCGAACAGTCGGGTGTTCGCCGTTTCCAGTTCTTCTCCGAGTTCCGAAGCCGGTGAGAGCTCCATCATCGCGTCGTCTCGTTCGTCTCTCGGCCCAACTGAACAGGTCGTGGAGCAACAAGGCGAGCTTCTCGCCTGAACCCACCGCCAAGCACCGAGTCGCTGCTGCTCGTCGTCTCTCGATCAGCCTGAACAGGCCGCGTCCCTTCTTCCTAAAGCTAAGTTATCTACTTTCATTTTTCTTCTACTTCAGTTTCTAGTTGTTACGCGTGGGGTTCTCATGATTCGTTGTTCTAGAGTGCAGTGGCAGTATACACACAAGTCTTTCTATTGCTATACATAACATGGACTGTTTGATGTAGTGGTAAAACATGATTATGCTCGTTGGTACGAATGCGAACTCGATTGGATAACTGAGGTAGTATAAATACCTTGAATGATGCTTGCTTTGGTGTTTGTTGGCTGTTGTGGTTGGATTAAATGAAGCAGCAGATCGAACTGAAATAATAAAGTTGTTCTTGCATTAATGCAGGTGGAATAAGGGAAGAAGGTGGAGCATTGAAGACAAGCTTACCTTGAGAATACTTGGTAGGATGAATTAAAGGCTCACTTCTCCTTGTGCAGTCCTCAAATGAAGAATGAAGAGAATGCAACAATGTTGGCTGTTTTGAATGACGAGGTGGTTTGGCTGGGAGCTTGTATACATGGGAGGAGGTACATTCTAGGGTGGCTGATTGACATATTTAGGTGTACTTGGGCATGGCAGCCTGCTGCATAGGCGTGGGAAAGAAAAAAAAAAGGTGCAGCAAGCTCAAGAGGGGATAGGGGAGTGTGCAGCACATGTCTCCATACCTTATTGTTATTCACATTTTCTTGAACTTAGGGGGGGGGTGGCAGGTGGTGGAGTAGGAAAGTGGTAGAGTGTAAACCGTAGGGAGTGCAGATGGTAGATAAGCATAGGTGTGTATGGTTGTAAAGTATGATGTGATCTAAATATAATCCTTCAGTGTTGTTGCTCTGTATTTGAAATATTGGTTTCGTGTCTTGCTAAAAATCGATAATCCGTAGTCGAAAATTGGCTGCTCTAAAAATCTAATTTGTATTATTATCGAGATTGCTAAATTAAATCCATAGATTTAATTCGTTCGTCATTCTAATACCTAAATTAAATCCGTAGATTTAATTGGCTTCAAAGTCTGAAATAATTCACGACTTAAGTAACAATATAAAATAAACTCCATCTTGACTAATAAATAATACAACTTCGCTAAGTTGGTTATAACTTCGAATAATAAAAATTCATCGGTTCAAAGATTAACGTCGCGATTTTAAACACGCGAAGATAAATAAATGCATACTGCTAGTGTAGCGAATCTGTTTCCAAATTACGTAATTCAGAATCATAGTTGGAATTCATAAAGCGTTTCATTTACTAAAAAAAATTAATAAACACGCAATATTGGACTTAAATAAATATAAAAGAGCGGGTTGTTACAATAATTTTCTATTTTTTTATTATTCAATTGATGAAAATAATATAAGAAAAATATATTTTTGACTACACATTTGAATACGAGGCTTTCGTGTTGTTTGATAATAACTTTTTGAGAAGCAAAATTTCTTGATAAGTTTTTTTTTGGATTAAGTTATGAAATTAATTATAATATATATATAGTTATATATATATATATATATATATATATATATATATAGAGGAATGGGATCATATAGATCCCAATGCTTATAATAGATCCCTAGATCCAAATCTTGACCACACATTTATGACATGTGGCGCATCAAGATGGTGACACGTGGCAAGGATTCCAAGGCAAAATCTAGAGGGGTAAAATTGGAATGTAATTTTCGGATTTAATAATTAAAAAATATATATATTTTTTTTTAGAATTTCTCAAAATAGATACTCCCTCCGTCCGCCAAGATTATGTAAAAATTACTATATTTGGCGTCCACCAAGATTATGTCACTTTACTTTTATGGCAATGGTCCCACCATCCTCTTTAATATTTTATCCTTACTAACACTCTTTATTTACAAAAAATCCACTCAAAATTCAATCTCAACCACACATCTCATAAAGTGGTGGGACCCTTTCTCCACTACATCAAAATCATCATCAATTTTATTAAATCTCGTGCCCAAGCAATTTTACATAATTTTGGCGGACGGAGGGAGTATATTTTAGATGCATATAGTTTCACACAAAGATGCATAAAGTTTTCACATGAAATGCATAACTTTGAACAGAAAAATGCATTTAATTTTTCCAGTTTTGGTATTTTCACCACCCCACCCCATACCACCCCCCAATCCAGCCCACACCACCCCCCAACCCTCCCCATTACCATCCCCCAAAAATATGCATGTTTCACATGCATATAAAATCAAACAAAAATGCATAAAGTTTTCACATAAAAATGCATTAAATTATACAAAAAATGCATTTCATTTTAATAAATCTGGTAGTTTCGCCACCCCACCCCTGCCCCTGCCCCCTGCCCCCCACCCCACCCACCCCCCACCCCCACCACCCCCCCCCAAAAAAAATTCTTTTTTTTTTCAAAAACTGATTTTCTAATTGCTGGCCCACCCCCACCCCCACCTCCCACCCCCCCACCCCCCACCCCCCCCAAAAAAAATTTTATTTTTTTATTTTTTTAAAAACTGATTTTCAAAAAAAAAAAAATTTTGGGGGTGGGGGGGGTCAGTGGTCAGAAAATCAGTTTTTGAGAAAATAAAAAAAAAATGGTGGGGGGGGGTGGGTGGGTGGGTGGGTGGGGGGGTGGGGGTGGGGGTGGGTCAGTGGTCAGAAAATCAGTTTTTAAAAAAATTTAAATTTTTTTTTTTTGGGGGGGTGGGGGGGGTGGGTGGGGGGGTAGGGGGTGGGGTTCTGGGGTGGGGTGGGGTTCTGGGGTGTGGGGGGGTGGGGTTGGGGTGGGGTGAAATCTTATGCATATTTATATGAAACTTTATGCATTTTTATATGAAAGTTCATGCATTCTCGTATGAAACTTTATGCATCTAAAATATACATATTTTGAGAAAATATAATTTTTTTTTTTTTTTTTGAATTTCGAAAATTACATTCCAATTTTACCCCTCTCCAGATTTTGCCTTGAAATGCCTTGCCACGTGTCACCATCTTGATGCGCCACATGTCATAAATATGTGGTCTAGATTTGGATCTACGGATCTATTATAAGCATAGGGATCCACCGGAACCCAACCCTATATATATATATATATATATATATATATATATATATATATATATATATATATATATAGGGAAGGGCTAAAATAAGAGCATTTCTTAAGATATAAAATAAGAATCATTTTCAGCCCTTAGATCATCAAGATCTACGGTTGATTCGTAATCCTATTGGATGGATTTATGGTCCTGAGTTCGAATCCCAAAGGTAGCAAAAATTTATTTTTCACAATTCATACCTTTATACAGCGAATTCATACGTGTTCTACATAAAATTCATACATTAAAAATTGCTCTTATTTCTTATTTTAAGATGTGCTCTCACAGTAGCCCACCCCTATATATATATATATATAGGGAAGAGTTAAATGGAGAACACTAAATATTCAAATAACAGAGAACAAATCTCAGTTGTTGATCTTATATAATCTAACGGTCAATATTTATTCACACCATGTTCAACAATTTTTATGTTGAACATGTAGGGGTTCGAATCCCAGAACCCCCAAAATTTTAGTATATTTTGATGCTGAAATAGAAATTTTATTAAAAAGAAAAAAGAGAGAAAAAAACCCCTGAAAGCACAGACGCTAACAGAGGGCCGTGCCAAAAAGAAACGTAAAAAGCAAGACAAAAACCACAGAAAACCCGCAAAGGACCACGGGAGAACAAAACCAGAAACTATGAGGAGAAATCTAAATAAGCTTCGTCGTCCCCAACATCGTCGTCATCCAACATATCTCCCCATTTTTTCTTTTTTGTAGAGACCACCGCCGACATAGCTCGGGCTGCTTCGGAAGAGGAGTGAACCACAAAGTTTTGCAGAATCACCCCTCCAGCTTGAGCCTGCTGCACTTTATTCAAGAACTCACTCGGCGACGGAGCGTCAAGAACCTCGTTCTGCAAAACGACACGAGCAGCACGGCCTGCTGAATTTTGGAAATCTGAAGACATGCCATTCTTGATTATTCGCCGAAGACGGTGCTTGATAGAGGAATCAGAAACCTTCCCCTTCTTGGTAGCCCCCTTAGGTCGCCCTCGGCCGCGAGGTATGAGGGAGTCCTCCATCGTCCCCTTGCCTGGCGTCACAATCAAATCTGAATTGCTACAGTGCGTCGGGGTGACAACAGTGGCAGTATCCGTCGGTCCATCAGCAGGATGATAGTCCGAGGAATGAGGCGTCGAGGCCGAATCATTAAAGATGACAATCTGTTTGTTATCCTCGGACCGAGCCGAGATCGGAGAGCTGTCCCTATCATCATCCTCCACCTCTTGAACGTTTCCTTCCTGAAAGATATCTAACGCCTTCCCATCAGCAACTTCCAAAAAATTTGTTATCTCGAGGCGTCATTCTTAGAGGTAGCGCCGCATCATCAAAAAATTTGACGGAGGAATGCGGATCTCTTTCTCTCTCTCGTGCATGAATGGCGCCGCCGCCAACCATAGCTTGCGGTCGCTGCTATGCTTCTTCGTTGCCGGCCGGCTATCGGTTTTCTCCGGCTGAGAAGTATGGTTGTTCTCTAGTCACATACCGATTTTCCACCGCTCATTACTTCGCAACATCTAACGTCTGGTCAAGCTTCTAGATCGCCTTTCACCGGCGATCCTCCAGTCACCACTGATCCCAGACCGACTATGGAGGGATTACTTTTTCTAGAAATCATCGCCCTAGACTCCCATTGGCTGGCGGCTAGGGTTTCTTCGATGGATTCGTGTTCTAGGGTTTCTCTGCCTCCTCTTACTTCGGATAGGCAGCCTCCTGGGTTATCTGATAAAGTCGTCGTCTCTGCCGTCACAACTCCGGCCCCTTCCCAGCCTATAACCCTCGTGGTTTATTCCCAACCGCAGCCTTCTATGGTGGAGTCGAGCCTTGGGGTTTGTTCACTATTTTATTTAACACACCGCAAGTGTACGGGTGCAATTATGTATAGCAGTTACAAGGTCGAATCCACAGAGACTAATTATTATCAATGCATATCCTAAATTATTCTACTCTATCTGGACAAACGAAATTAAGAGTTTTGAATTTTGAAAACAAAATAAATAAATAAACATTGAAAAGAAAATAAATCAAGCTATGAGAATGCGGAGTAACATAAAAGAGAAAATTTCCCAAGGCAAAGGTTTCAACAGATTCTCCTAACTAACACGTTCAATTCAATTAATAAGATGATTCCTAAGACAATCTCTAAGCTAGTTCATACCCACTCCCGTGGCATACAAACCGTTGATTACATGCAAGGCTACCATCCATGGATCACACTTCTAACATGTAACTCCTAAAAGTTCCTAGGATTAATGCCCTCACAATTATCAATTCCCTTTAGAATTAAAATAAATGTGTTCTATGTTCTTAGTTCAGGTAATAATTATCATTTCCCAATCTCAAATTAAAACCTATGATTATGCTAAATTGGTGGCCAATCAATAAAGCAAACAATTATAACAAGAACATAAAAAGGAAAAAAAAAATCTCAATTAATTGAATCAAACAGTCAGAAATTCAAATCATGTCTACTCCCTAAACCCTGGGAAAAAGGATTTTAGCCACACATAGACATATGACTAAAAATCAATATCTCAAAAACACAAATAAACATTCAACAATGAAAAACCGTAGTAAAGTTGAGAATCTTCAATCTTGATCTTGCTCCGTCTCTCACAGCTCTCCAAAAGATGTAGAAAAATGTATTCAAAGATGCCTGGAATAAGCTATTGGGTGGTATTTATATGCCCTAGGTCTTCAAGCTCAAAAAATACTCCAAAATCGCACTTTAAGAGAAAATCCAGAAAAGTGGGCGAAACTCGGCGTCTCGTGCGGCCTGCTCGCGCGACCGCATGGCGAGACCGCGTGAGCTCGCGCCGAGCCCGCGTGGGCAGTCCAGCAAATCTGCCATCGTCGCGCGGCCGTGGCATGCGGCCGCATGCCCGGACCGCGCGACATCCCGTCGTGTGCTCCTCGCGTGCGGCTGCGTGTCCTCCGACACGCGGACTTCCCGACGCCCGTTCTTGCTCATCCGATGCCCGATTTGAGCCCCGTTCACGCCTATGGACTCGTCTCTTCACGTACTTCACTACACTTCATCCAAAACTTCACAAATCAAGTCCAAGAACCTGTAAAAATAGCACGAGCATGGACGAGTAGTCTATTCCACAAAACTAAGCAAATCAACACAAAGACACTCAAGAACTCAATGAAATCACCCCAAAAACTAGGAATAAACGCGACATAGGAGAGGAAAAATGCATATAAATCAGGGTTCCTCCGCCCTCTGTTCCATTGGCCGATCATCAACTCTCCGACGTCTCTGGTTACATCGCTGTCGGGGGTGTTTCTGCCATGACACCTCCGGTTTCTACTCAGATGTTGATCCCTACTAGTAATTTACAGCCGCTGCCTTTTGTCGATCGAAACGTGTACGTGGATGCTAGGGTTTCTGCGCCTTCCTTCGCACCGGCTGATCCCAGGTCTGCCGCCTGCTGCGCCGGCAGCCTCATTCCCGGCGGTTCTTCTTCGACTGCCCTATTTGTTGCGCCGCATTTTGTTGGTTTTGATTCCACGCCTTCGGATCATACTGATGGTTCTCCGCCGCCCTTGGCTGACTGTAGAAGCCCAATGCAGCCGACTGATCCTACGGGGAAGGGACATGAGACGATGCAAAAAACCAACAAATCTTTCGCAGATTCTCAGCGGGATGATCTACCCGCACATGACTTTACTGTCCTCACTCCGACCATGGTCGATGACAAGCCGTGTCTTATCCTCTCTGAAGACTTTCATAAATGACAGATTCGGTTTTTCACTTATGCCCTTCACGATCGGATCATCCTTCGCAAAGGTGATCGGCGTCGGTTTGCCGCTGACCTTCATGCAGAACTCCGGAAAATATGGCGGCCTGAGCTATCTTGTCGGATAATTCCTCTTGGGAAAGGGTACTTTACTTTCAAATTCTCCTCTGTGGCGGATATGGCGATCGTTTTTGCAAATACCACGCGGCGTCTGAGGCCTGGTTTTCTCCATTTGCAAGCCTGGGTCCCGAACTTTGATCCATACAAGGCATCAGCTTCCTTATCCCAAGTCTGGATCTGTATTTTTAATTAACTCATGAGTATTGGCACCCGGAGGTGCTCTCGGGGATTGCTAAACACGTTGGCGCCCCTTTAGTTGTTGATGGTTTATCTGTGCATGCTGTTGTGGGTCAATTTGCTAGAGTTTTTGTCACGACCGGTCTTAACTAAGGATAGGTAAGCCGGGAAACCGTGACTAGGGAAGGGAAATTAGGAGAGGGGACAGAAAAGGGGTGATAAATAATAATAAAGGAATTGAACTAAGATTGAGACATCATATGAGAAAAAAAACACACATAAATAGATAAGAGCGAGTAATCGGTCAAGAGTATCCGATTTAAGTGTTTATACAATAACTTGATTTGACAATCCAACATAATAGGATAATATGCATCATAACTGAGTGTTCGCAGCGGAAATAGAACGTGATACATGTATGAAGACATGTATCGCCAAGAGTTTATTTAGTAAATATGACAAAGCTCCGCACGACACCCCATCATCACTCATCACTGCTCAACCTGCACATTTAGAAATACATGCAGGGCTGAGTATAAAGTACTCAGTAGACATATGCCGAAAATCATATACATACATAATAAATGTAAATTGTCATGCCATTTCAATAGTATAACCAAGGGTTTTTACTTAAAAAGGCCCTAAGCATACTAAATTCATTTGTGATTCTAAAGTTCGTCTGATCAGACTAAGTTCTTTTGTAATCTATCATATCTGAATCTGTATGCCGGAGAGGTGGCCACCTCTCACGGTCACTTGACCGGCCAACCCGCTAGATGACTCACGGTCACTGGTGTACACTAGCCAAGGCAGGATAGCTATCAACTGCTCAAGACCCGAATTCGATTACATGATAACTGGCAAAGCCATATCAGATAGATATCATACTGAAATTAAAACATTTTATGGCAAGACAATACTTGAAATAACTTCAACTCAAAGATTTTGTCATGAAATAACTTGCTTGAATGTAACATTTTAAGCTCATTTGATATATACGAAAGTAATGCCTACCTGATTGCAGTGTTTTGCTACTTAAGACAATGATTCTCTTTCCTTAGCGCGATAGGTTACTCAGGCGCTTTTGTTTATTTGAACCTTTGATAACACGAAACATGTGTTCGAGTGAATAATAGAAAAGATAACAACAAATGCAGTGAATCACTATCCACTCATTTCTCTAACTACCCATATTTCCTTAAACGACTGTATCTAACTCATATACAATCGTTCTTCTTTTATCGAAATACTTCATGTACCTTTGAGGATGTAGGAAAGCCCATTTTATATTATTCCTTTATTTATCCATTATAAATAAAGAATAATTTATAAAATATTTTCCTTTTCCCCATTTAATAATGCCAATCAATATATATATATTGCTACTATTAAAAGAACTAATAAGTCATTAATAAATTCTAAATATTAATTCCTGATGAAAATTTCATTGTGAGATTTTAGGAACATTTGTAAAAATATTTTAAAATAATAAAAGGAGTTAACTATAAAAGAAATTTTCGAGAAGATCTAATAATTTTAATATTTTAACCATTTAATTAATAAATCTTTAATATTTCATTTATCAACTATTCCATCTAATATAATTTTACCAACAAGTTCTCATGAAATCTTTCTCAGAATATTTATATATCTCAATAGCTCATTTATAAACTAAAAGTGATATTTTATCAACAATAAAACTTTAAAATCCTTAATAAGAATTATTTAGAAACATTTCAATCTCAACAAAACTGTATAGATTCAACTTCAACTAATAAACTGCTTTTACTCCGAACTCGTATGGAGTCGAATTTTATATCAATAGAAACCTCTTTGAGTCTAGTTTAATTGAAAAAAAAGTATGTTGAAAAACTCCAAGTAGTTTAAGAGATATAGCGATTTTCCCATCGCCTACCAGATTCGGCAGTTTCTGCCAACTGAAAGTCCAGATTTTTGAAAAATAGCAAACGTTACCTGAATGAGCTCAAATTTTATATGTAGATAGCTAATACATATATCTTCATAGAATAAAAATTTGAGAGCTAAATATCAACATATGGTTACTGAAATAATTAACTTAATCATCTGCCTCACGACAGTTTTAGCAGATACGGGCAGTAGACTTCTCGAATTTTAAAAGGGTAGTAAACGAAGTTCAAATGATATGAAACTTTGTACGAATATTTACCACACTCCCATCTATACCCCAGAAATTTCTCATAATATAATAGAAACGGGAATGCATCGAAATAAGGGCGTCAACTTACCCTTGTCCAAGTGAGCACTAATGGAAGTTGTTCGCCGGGGTTTTTTTTCTGGTCGTCGTTCCGCGATGGGGTTTAGCCGCGAAGGTCTACGACTTAGTTTTCCTCGTGCGAGATAGATCAGGCTACACAACGGTGGTTTCTCGATCCTTTTTCGTCGTAAGGATAGTGAGAAACGAAGGCCGTAAGTTGGCCGGTGGCTAAGTCGGGAATTCGACGTTGGCCTCCGTAGGATATTGTGGCCTTTGGTCGGGAAAATATAGAGAAGGTTTCGGCCTTTCGATTGTTGGGTTTGGTAGCCTAAAGATGGAGGAACGAGTACACGTTCTCGATTCAGAGCCTAGTGGCCGGTCGACGAAGAAATGGCCCGGCGAAGGGAGCTCACTTGAGCTCTTGCAAGTAAAAAAAAAACAAATCTCAAACTCTCTCTTGCTCGCTGCACTTCTTCCTTCTGCAGAACTCTCCTCAATTTATAGAGGAGTTTCTGCAGACAACAGAATCAAAATGGTGGAAATTTTGGTACCTGGAGTTGCAACTTTTGAAGATTTGATCGTTGAAATTTACATCCTTTGACAATTGTGATCTTACCGTGAAATTTCTTTCTCGGCGTGCTGAAGCTTTTGAAAATTGTGGATATTGGCGTGATTTTCTTCTCCTACAGGAGACTTTGGGGTGTGATGGAGTTAAGATATACTACAGGAAGAAATCTGCAATCTTTACAATCTCCTTCTGCAGTAATGGTGTATTGGAGGGGAAGGTGAATAGTATAGGGAATAGTGTAGGGAATAGTGTAGGAAATAGTGTAGGAATTGATGTGTTGGATGAAAAATCGAGACATACGTATAGTGCCGTGATCTAGTTTCTCCTAGTTCCTGTAATAATTTTCCAATTCTCGTTTAATAAATACTCGTCGTATTTATATAAATTAAATCCTCAATCTTGAGATTTAATACGTGAAAGTCGGAATTAATTCGCGACTTAATACCTTAACTCATATAATGCGAAATAATAAAATTATTATGCATATGATCTCAAGTTATAATTCTAGCAATTTGATTTAAATAACACGATTTATAAAATCGGTTATAAATCTAAATTTTCTAATAATATTGATTAAATCAATAAACTGGTAAAACAAAGTCTCAAACGTATAGTTAAACCAATAAATTTAATTATTGGTTTCATTCATGACTGAATATTAAATCGCAGCTCTGTATCTCTTATACAGACTTTTGCTGAAATAATATTATCTGAACAAAATAATCACCATAAATAATTAAAAGAATTTTATAACTAATGCACATATTTAATCTAATATGTATTTAAAAGAGCGGGGCATCACATACTACCCCCCTTAAAATAAATTTCGTCCCGAAATTTGCATACCTTCGTTAAACAACTCTGGATATTTTTCTTTCATCTTGTCTTCGAGCTCCCACGTAGCTTCTTCTTGTCCATGGTGCCTCCAAAGAACTTTCACTGAGGTGATTGATTTATTTCGGAGTTGTTGCACCTTTTTATCTAAAATCGCTTCGGGTCTTTCTTCATAGCTCAGGTCTGGATTAAGGATCATCTCATTTTGGTGTATCACGTGCTTTGGATCGAAAACGTACTTCCTAAGTTGTGATACGTGGAAAACATTATGGACATTTCCTAGACTTGGCGGTAATGCCAGCCTGTAAGCCACTGGGCCTATTCTTTCTAGGATCTCATAGGGTCCTATAAATCGGGGTCTAAGTTTCCCTTTAACTCCGAACCTAATGATCCCTTTTGATGGAGAAACTTTCAGAAAGACTTTTTCTCCATTCTCAAATTGTAAGTCAGTTCGGCGTTTATCAGCATATGACTTTTGTCTATCCTGGGCCTCCTTAATCCTCTGTCGGATTTGGCGAACGATTTCAATCATTTCACCTATTGTGTCTGGCCCTAGGATTTTTCTCTCGCCCACTTCATCCCAATAAAGTGGCGATCTACACTTTCTCCCATACAGTGCTTCGTAGGGTGCCATAGCGATAGTCGCTTGGTGACTATTATTATATGCAAACTCGATGAGTGGCAAAATGTGCTCCCAGTTTTCACCCTGGTCTAGCACTACTGTCCTCAGCATATCCTCCAATGTTTGAATCGTTCTTTCAGACTGACCATCTGTCTGTGGGTGAAAAGCTGTACTAAAATTCAATCTTGTGCCCAGTTCTTTTTGTAAACTGATCCAGAATCTGGATGTGAACTTGGAATCTCTGTCCGATGTAATTGACTTTGGCACTCCGTGCAAACGCACAATTTCTCTAACATAAAGTTGAGCTAACTTGTCGGATCCATGGGTGATTGGGATTGGTATAAAGTGCGCACACTTCGTAAGTCTGTCCACAATGACCCATATAGCCGTGTTACCTCGCTTGGATCTTGGCAATCCTGTGACGAAGTCCATTGCTATATCATCCCATTTCCATTCTGGTATCTCCAAGGGTTGTAGTTCCCCGTAAGGCCTTTGGTGTAAGGCTTTCACTTGCTGGCAAGCAAGACATCGTTCAACAAACGAGGCTACATCTCGTTTCATTCCTTCCCACCAGAAATTCTCTTTTAGATCTTGATACATCTTAGTACTTCCCGGGTGGGCAGTATAAGGGGTATCATGGGCTTCGCTCAAGATTTTATTCTTAAGTTCTTCATCTTGAGGAATGCATATCCTTCCTTCAAAGAGTATGGCATTGTCTGGTGCTTCTTGGAAATCTTTGAGATCTCCTAATCTTATCTTTTCCCGTAATTTTTCCATCTTCTCATCCTTTCTTTGTGCTTCTAGCACCATTTTTCTTAAACTAGGTATTGTCTCAACAACGCCTGCTATAGTTCCAGGTGGTTTAATCACTTCTATCTTCATCTTGTCAAATTCTTTTATAAGCTCAACTTCTCTCGTGAGAAGATGTCCTAATTTTGACGAGACTTTTCGGCTTAATGCGTCGGCTACTACATTAGCCTTGCCTGGGTGGTAGTTAATACCACAGTCATAGTCCTTTACTAATTCGAGCCATCTCCTTTGTCTCATGTTTAGATCTTTTTGCTCGAAAAAGTACTTCAGACTTTTGTGATCAGTAAAAATCTCACACCTAACTCCATATAGGTGATGTCTCCAGATTTTTAATGCATGTACTACTGCAGCTAGTTCCAGATCATGAGTCGGATAATTCAACTCATGAGGTCTAAGTTGTCGTGATGCATATGCTATTACCTTGCCATCTTGCATCAACACGCAACCTAGTCCATTTTTGGACGCATCCGTGTAGATTACATATTCTTTGTCTGGTTCGGGGACTGCTAAAACCGGCGCAGTAGTTAGCATCTTCTTGAGTTTTTGGAAACTCTCCTCACACTCGTCCGTCCAAGTATACTTGATCCCCTTCTTGAGCAGTTGCGTCATTGGCCTTGCTATTTTCGAAAATCCTTCAATAAACCTTCGATAATAGCCAGCCAATCCTAAGAAACTCCTGATCTCGTTTGGATTTGTTGGCGACTTCCATTCTTGTACTGCTTCCACTTTAGCAGGATCTACCTTGATTCCTTCTGATGATACGATGTGTCCTAGAAATGTGACTTCTCTCAGCCAAAACTCGCATTTGCTGAATTTGGCGTAGAGTCGTTCATTCCTTAGCGTTTGTAGAGTGGTCCTCAAATGCTCTTTATGTTCTTCTTCATTTTTGGAGTAGATGAGGACGTCATCTATGAACACTAAGACGAACTTGTCCAAGTAGGGGTGAAAAACCCTATTCATGAGATCCATGAATACAGCTGGTGCATTTGTTAGCCCGAATGGCATAACTACGAACTCGTAGTGGCCATACCTTGTTCGAAAAGCTGTTTTGGGTATATCTTCTTGTCTGACCTTCAGTTGATGATAGCCAGATCTCAAGTCGATTTTTGAAAATACACTCGCACCCCTAAGTTGGTCAAACAAATCCTCTATCCTTGGCAAAGGATATTTGTTCTTGAGTGTTAGCTTGTTCAGCTCTCTATAGTCAATGCACATTCTCAAGGTGCCATCTTTCTTTTTGACAAACAAAACTGGTGCTCCCCATGGGGATACACTAGGTCTGATGAAACCTAGGTCCAGTAGTTCCTGCAATTGAATTTTTAGTTCCTCCAATTCTTTTGGAGCCATCCTATACGGTGCCTTTGATACTGGCGCCGTCTCCCGGTTCTAAGTCTATGGTAAATTCCACTTGCCTATTAGGTGGCAATCCTGGCAAGTCTTCTGGAAACACATCACGGAATTCTCGTACGATATCCACATCTTCAATTGCTCTTTTTGTCTCAGCTTTCCCGTTTAGGTACACGAGGAATGCCTGAGAGTCCTTCTTATTCATCATCTTTCTTGCTTGTAGGGTGGATATAATTGGTATTCTCCTACCCATTCTTGTCCCGTGAAATTCCCAAGCATTTTTTTCTGGAAATTTGAAAGAGATTTTCCGCTCCTTGCATAAGATTGTAGCGTAGTTTTCAGCTAGCCAATCCATTCCTAGGATTATATCAACGTCCGACATCGGTATAACATATACGTTGTTTGCTATGACCTCTAGTGATCCTATGTTCAATTCTAAGTTCGAGCAAACATGCGTTACTGTCATTGTTCCTCCTATTGGTGAAGAGATACTCATGTCCTGATTAGATCTTTCTATTTTGAGTCCTAGGGTGTCCACACATGCACTTGCAATGAAAGAATGTGAAGCACCCGTATCAAACAGAAGTACAACAGGTGTGTTGAGTAGCATGCCCATACCTGCCAGGTTTCCCTGGTTTTTCTCGGGCTGGTTCTGTTTGATAGCATAGGCTCTTGCGTGATACGGTTGCATCTTTTGTTGCTGCTGACGTGGCTGTGGTTGTGGCAGCTGTGGTTGATGTGATTGTTGAGGCTGCGGCAATTGCAGATGACGTGGCTGGGGTAGCGCTTGGATAGCTCTCAGATGTGGGGCTTGGAATGGTGGGTTTGGCCTTAAGCTCATCCCGTGTTGCTTATTTGGGCAACGATTTGCATAATGCCCCTTCTGGTTACAGATGTAACAACTATCACTGCCAGCCTTGCAGATTCCACCATGGTTTTTGTTGCACTTTGGGCAGGGTGAAAGTTTTCTGTTGGTTGTTCCCCGCCTGATTAGGAGCAACTTGCCTTCCAAAGCCCTGTTGCTGGGGTGGTTGTCCCTGCCATGGTTTCTTCTCAGTTTGGCCATTGTAATTGCCTTCCCATTTTCGTTTCCCTTTGTAGTTCTGGGATTGGGCTTGTGGGGGTGGTGGCATAGGTGTTGCCACTGGTCTTTCCCATGGCATTGCTGCCTCAATGTCTAGAGCTCTACTGAGGGATTCAGTATACGACAACCCTCCATGACTAGCCAAAGCCATCCTGATTTCATGCCTCAGACCGGCACAAAATTTTTCAGCCATTTTCTCGTCTGTATCAACTAGTTCTGGGGCATATCTGGACATGTCGCAAAACATCCTATCATACTGTGTAACCGTCATCCTCCCTTGTTTCAGGTTATAGAATTCCATCTCTTTCTTCTTTCGGTAACTTTTGGGTATATATTTATCATATATCCCAATCTTGAACTGCTCCCAGGTGAGGTTTTCTAGTTGATCAGCTTGTCATTGTCTTCATTCTGGCTTCCCACCAGAAGTCAGCCGATCCCGTCAGTTGGAAAGATACACAGGTTAAACGTTCCTGGTCGGTGCAGCGCAGAAAGTTGAAGATGCGTTCGATTGCACGCACCCAAGTTTCAGCCTCAGCTGGATCTCCTGTACCGCTGAATACAGGTGGGTTTTGACGTAAAAACAATTCCTCTATTCTACGTTCTGGCCGTATTGGTTGTGGAGCTATTTCTGGTTCTGGCCCTGGTTCTGGACCTCTTTCATCATTTTGTGGGATTCTTCTCCCACCTCTTGGACGTCCTCTCTTTGGTGGCATTCTGATAAGTCAATATAATATGTTTATTAGTACATGGTAGATGTATTCTAACACTCGTTCATTGCTTCTTCAATTCCTTGTACTAGCTATATCGTATGCAAAACTTTTAAATCAACGAAATATAATAAGTACTTAACACACGAATTTACTGAAGGCGTGAATTTATATATAAGTACTTAAAGATTCTGCCTCCTAGAGGCCTCTTCGAATAATATGGAGTTATAGAACGGTCCATAGGTAGTTACCGTTCCTGTAGTAACAACTTCCTAGATAGATGAATATTACAACCCACGAGTTCGAGATACATCATACAAGCAAATACAACTGCCCTAGACTATCGATCCATGGGAGCTAGCAGACTTGCTCTTCTCCGGATCCTCTTCTGGGTCTTCCTCCGGATCCTCTTCTGGGTCTTCCTCCGGATCCTCTTCGGAGTCGATATCCAGGTAGTAGTCCTCTGTTTCCTCACCCTCTGCCCCGAGCTGAACACGACCACCGAGAAGTCGGATTTTCACCACATCCTTGCAGGGCGTTCCTGCATCGGAGGTCGTAGTACCCTTCTTAAGGGAAAGAGGCTGAGCAGGTAGTGGCTTCCAACTCGTCTTGCCTGGAGTTTTCTTCCTACTTCCCCCAGTGTCATCATGGGCTGGAGTTTTCCCTTTTTCAGCAGTCTTGAGTGCCTGGCGCAAGATCTCACCTTCATCGTTGTCAGTGCCTGCCAGGGCTTTGCCCTTATCAATAAGTTCGCGTGCTTGACGCAAGACTTCTTCTAATTGTTTCATGGCCGCACTGTAAATGGGGTCCTCTTCCCCTGGTGGAGGTGGCTGTATCGGGGGTGTACCGACTGGTGATTGGGGTGGTGGCGTCTCTTTCCTTTGGGTTTTTGGACGTGATGTCCCGGCCTCGAAGTCGTTTCGGCATCGACGACCGAGAACAGACAGTTGTGGGGAAACACTCTGCACTGGGATGGGTGGATCTGCTGTTATAGGAGCCTGAGTAGGCATAAGTGGGGTCCTTTCTTCCGGACGAACTCCAACAGGAGCAAGGTCTCCTGGCCTCATATATGGTCCCCTGAATGCTCTGCCAAAGGCATCATAGGTGTAGTGAATTGCTGCGATGAACCGTGGAAAATCGCCTTCTGGATCAAACGACTCTTCTGCAGTGTGTACGTAGTCACCTGCGAGCTCTGTAGCCCATCCCTGCCAGTCTGGTGGAAGTAATAAGATCAAGCGCATGATCCCGTCATAACCAGTGGCTCCATGGGGATGTGCAGCTTTCCACAGTCGATAATAATGGGCGAGGAACTCTCCTAGGTCATCTCTCCAACAACGTGTGTAGGTTCGGTATTCCCTGAGGATACTTTCAGGACTTGGTCGCCTCGTCATTTGCTTTCTAGCGGTGCGTCGTGTTCTTGCCATCTTTGAAAGAATGACGTTCTATAATTAAACTCATAATAAGTTATTATAGCAGTAGGTTTCTAATTACTCTCATGTATTAACAACACAAGTCGTGATCATATCATAAGTAATATTGGTCTTAATCTCTGACTTATGCATAATTAATAATTCACAAGTCCTAGATCGTGCAGTCATAATCCCAATACTTACATATGTATTGAAATTTTAAGGGTTGAAAGAGATTCAACTCATTGCACAAATAGTAAATCATTCAATGCACTTTTGTCACTACGAGCTATATAATAAATAATTTATTGGGTAAGGCAATAGTTGATATGTTTGAACAATTCGAACTATGCCCGTATCATCATGAGTGACACGCTCCGTCATGTCTCTATCTTTATACATCCTCGAGTGACGCCTGATTTTCTTTCTTCTATTGTGTTTTTCATTTCAACTGTAATGAATGATAACTAAACTCATGTATATGTTTTGCTTCTATGTTCTTTGTAAGAGTGATCAAACATTTCTAACGCATCTAAGTTCATCAAGGAATCTACTCAATCATATAGCATGAGATTTAAGCACTTGTACAAACATTTGAAAATACAACTTTCTCAACATTTAATAAATATTTACCTCTGTTTCTCTGTTGAGCAGGATGTTGTGATGAGGTGCTGAGCTTTTGTCAACTGACCTTTCTAACACTAGTATTCAGTAAAGAATAAATTTTGGGATAACTCTTGGGTTCAGAGCAAACGAACTGCTCTGATACCATTCTGTCACGACCGGTCTTAACTAAGGATAGGTAAGCCGGGAAACCGTGACTAGGGAAGGGAAATTAGGAGAGGGGACAGAAAAGGGGTGATAAATAATAATAAAGGAATTGAACTAAGATTGAGACATCATATGAGAAAAAAAACACACATAAATAGATAAGAGCGAGTAATCGGTCAAGAGTATCCGATTTAAGTGTTTATACAATAACTTGATTTGACAATCCAACATAATAGGATAATATGCATCATAACTGAGTGTT
This sequence comes from Salvia miltiorrhiza, assembly GCF_028751815.1. Lineage (NCBI taxonomy): Eukaryota > Viridiplantae > Streptophyta > Magnoliopsida > Lamiales > Lamiaceae > Salvia > Salvia miltiorrhiza. The sequence continues at coordinate 19,575,228 of NC_080389.1, forward strand.
CGCAGCGGAAATAGAACGTGATACATGTATGAAGACATGTATCGCCAAGAGTTTATTTAGTAAATATGACAAAGCTCCGCACGACACCCCATCATCACTCATCACTGCTCAACCTGCACATTTAGAAATACATGCAGGGCTGAGTACAAAGTACTCAGTAGACATATGCCGAAAATCATATACATACATAATAAATGTAAATTGTCATGCCATTTCAATAGTATAACCAAGGGTTTTTACTTAAAAAGGCCCTAAGCATACTAAATTCATTTGTGATTCTAAAGTTCGTCTGATCAGACTAAGTTCTTTTGTAATCTATCATATCTGAATCTGTATGCCGGAGAGGTGGCCACCTCTCACGGTCACTTGACCGGCCAACCCGCTAGATGACTCACGGTCACTGGTGTACACTAGCCAAGGCAGGATAGCTATCAACTGCTCAAGACTCGAATTCGATTACATGATAATTGGCAAAGCCATATCAGATAGATATCATACTGAAATTAAAACATTTTATGGCAAGACAATACTTGAAATAACTTCAATTCAAAGATTTTGTCATGAAATAACTTGCTTGAACGTAACAGTTAAACTCATTTGATATATATGAAAGTAATGCCTACCTGATTGCAGTGTTTTGCTACTT